>NC_069728.1:10378735-10418735 GCF_027358585.1 Pangasianodon hypophthalmus | reverse complement strand
CTGCTAAACACAGCTGTTTGTGTAAAGGATGCTAAACACAGTGGTATGCGTACAGAACGCTAAACACAGCGGTATGTTTTTACTGTTCAGTCCTTGGGGTATTGAGGCCATTAGGTTACCATTATGGCTCCTGGTGCGGCACGAGGTGGTGACACTCAGATAATACGGGGTGTCTGAAAAGTCAGGAACATGGGAATATTGGATATGGGAATATGGGATACAAGAATATAGGAATATGTTGAACAAAATCCAAAAAAAAAAACCCATTGTACAGCAAATGAGAAATGTGTAGAGCATTAGGGTGAACATGTAGAGCATATGTTGTAAATAATAAATACAAAATTAAGCATATGTAGTTTTACTCTCTTTGGTTCCTGACTTGTTGGACGCAGTGTAAAATAGTAAACATTGGTCGGATGGTACTCTAAGGTACAGGTTCTTATACATTTTGCAGCCAGGGACTCCTTTAACTATAAAATAAATTTCATGGTACCTCTTAGAGCAGTTTTTTTTAATGAACATAATCAACTATTCAAAAAAATTCTGCTGCTTATTTCAGTGTGTACAGTTATATTTGGCCTATTTATTAGAGCCACAGAGGGTGTTTTTTTTTTTTTTTTTTTTTTTTTTTTAAATCCCTGGGTTTTCAATTGACAGAACACATTAGGTTCTAGTTTTAGGCCTATTTGTGTTTGAGTTATTGAGGTTTGGGTTAAAACCATTCAATCAACCATCTGCCAAACAAGCTAATTACTATAAAACCTCAGTAATAAATGTAATAAGGTAGATAATAGTAGGTAATAGTGGGTTGTGATTTCCATCACTGTAGCTAAATAAACTGAAGCTATGCTTCACGGACCGCTTTGAGAACCACTGCTCTGAGTGTAGGCTATATCTTGTGTACCTTTAGATAGAGGACCAGGGATTTAGAGCAGCTTTAAAACTAATATCTCTGTGTTCTGTACACAATTAGACCCAAAGCACTGTTATTTTACCACAAAGGGTCCATTTATATTATTCTAATACGCAACAAAATTGTACCTGTATAGTAGCTTTTTTGACAGTATTAGGCTTGAGCATCTGGAGATTAAACAAAAACCACAGGTACTAATGCTATGTCCAAAAAACAGAGCCGGCGTTTGACAGGCTGCTATTTAGTGCGGTAGTGTGCGGTTTTGGACGTAGCTCAAGCGGACACGCATTTCCTTCAGAACACAAGGGCGTGATTGTGCTTGCAGGCAGGCAGGGGAGCACATGGGGAAAACTATGAAGCTCGGTGACCCTCTGGTAACCCGAGAACACTGGCACGAGCCACGGTTTGACGCCTTCAGTCCTAAATGTATTGCTCTGAAGGCAGCCACTAGGAAAATTGGGCTGAAAAAAAGTTCAATGTACAGTCTATGGTTCCTCGGTTTGTTCCTTTGGTAGAACCCTTCAACAGAGTGCGGTCTATCAGAGCACCCCTTTAGGAAGAGAGCAATCACTAAATATCCAAAGAGGTTCCATTTAGTGTGGATTGTGGCCTTAATTTTAAAGCACAGCTGAATTTGGTTCAAACTGTTTACACTTTATCACAAACCTAAAAAAAAAACGAGTGTTTTTTTTTTTTAAATGCAAAAATCATAGCTTGTGGCTTAGAGTGGAGCTTTCATAAGAGCAAGATGAAGGCGTGCAAGAGAGAGAGAGGTCAAATGTGAAGCTCGCAGGACAAAGAAAGACATTAAACAAGGGAGAGTACTGAAACTACTTTCTCCTGGTAAGGGTTTATGGATTAAATTACCTTTTTATTTATATTTTAGAAATAGACCCAACTTAGTTCTTTCTATCATGGGCATTTACAATGAAAATTATATATAAAATTATATATAATATATATTATATATAAAATTTGTCAGACTGGTCTGAAAAAAATAAAATAAAATGAAATAAAAATAAGGCACTCACTTACAATGTAGGCAATTCCCTGATTTTTAAATGCAAAAATATTTGCAGACTACTTCCCAGTTGGCTTATTAAAGTACCCCTGGGCATGAAAATAATTTTATGTGGAATGATAAATTCTAAAATGGTCAAGAAACACTCTTTACACTTAATGCCTGAGTAGTGCATAAAAATACAGCTCATAAATGGTGTCATGTCCTTCTGCTATTCCAAATATCTACCTAGCTAGTTAACTAGGAAACCTTTAACTAGAGAGCTATAAATGTTAGCTAGTTGACTAGAAAACCTTTACCTAGAGAGCTAGAAATGTTAGCTAGTTAACTAGAAAACATGTAACTAGAGAGCTAGAAATGTTAGCTAGTTAACTAGAAAACTTCTTAGCATGGTTTTTGTATCAGTCTTGATTTATTCTTAAATAAATAATGATTTATTCTTAAAAAATAGAAAATGTTTCTTCTATGGCATCACTCTAAAGACTATTTTCTTTTGTACAGTGTGTAACATGTCCCGTCTGCAACACACACCTCTCAGAATGCCATCAATATATTACACATTACTGTGTGTCTCAATCCTGTGTTATATTATAATATCCTTATATCTATAATCTCACCTATATGATGGAGAAAATTAGCCCACTCAGGAAATGAGCACGCAAGCTGAGATTTTCTCAACTTTATGCAAATTAGGGATGACGCCACAAATCCATTCCATTGGCTCGAATCATTCCCCTGACCAATCAGATGGCGCGCGGAAAACACGTCTTTAATTCCCCTTTCACAGCTTTAGCTCCTACTTGCAATTAGCTCTTAATTACTGCTTGTCTCAAAGCGGAAGAAAAACGTATAACTGTGTTTTCTGTGTATACTGACCTCCTGTTAAACGTGTAAAGAGATGTTACGAATAAAAATAAAGCTTGGAAGGAAGTAGCAAAGATCACTGCTGTTTCTAGAGAGTGTTTGTAGCTAGTACAGTTAGCTTCCGCTGCTAATCTGCTAATAGCCTGGCACGTAGCATGGAACTCCAACAACCAGTTGTCACATTGATTAGTTCTTTCTTTAATTTGTGTTTAACCAGTTAGAAAAAGATGTATTGATATATACTCACCGTCCACTTTATTAGGAACACCTGTACACCTGCACATTTATGTAGTTAAATTAATCTCTGATTAAATGTGATCTCTGTGACTTTAACCATGGCATGGTTGTTGGTACCAGAAGGGCTGGATTGAGTATTTCGGAAACTGCTGATCTTCTGGGATTTTCACACACAACAGTCTCTAGAGTTTACACAGAATGGTGCAAAAAAAATCACATGATGACATCACATCACTTGATGATGAGAGAGATCAGAGGAGAATGACCAGACTGGTTTGAGCTGACGGGAAGTCTATAGTATCTCAAATAAGCACTGTTTACAACCACGGTGAACAGAAAAGCATCTCAGAATGCACAACACATCAAACGTTGAGGTGGATGAGCTACAACAGCAGAAGACCACATCAGGTTCCACTCCTGTCAGCCAAGAAAAAGAATCTGAGGCTATCATGGGCACAGACTCACTGAAACTGGACAGCTGAAGACTGGGAAAAGACCAGGTGATTTCTTCCCTAATCTTCACCTGTCCAGTTTGGGTGAGTCTGTAAAGAGTGATTATGTGAGTTACTATATTCTACCTGGCAGCTTGAGCCAATGTGGCCATTTTCCTCTGACCTCTCTCATCAACAAGGCATTTCCACCCTTAGAATGGTCACTCACTCAATGTTTTTCGCAATATTCTGTGTAAACTCTTGAGACTGTTGTGTGTGAAAATCCCAGGAGATCAGCAGTTTCTGAAATACCTAGGGTACCAACATCCATACCACGATCAAAGTCACAGAGATCACACCTTTTCTTCATTCTGATGTTTGATGTGAACATTAACTGAAGCTCTTCATCTGTATCTGCACAATTTTATGTATTGCACTGCTGCCACATGATTGGCTAATTAGATAACTGCATGAATGTGCAGGTGTTCCTAATAAAGTGGACAGTGAGTATAGGTATGTGGCGGTGCTTCTGGTGAGTTTATGTAGTTATACAGTTAGCTCATGCTGCTAATCTGCTAACAAAGCAATTTTTTCACTTTACTAAAATAGTAGAATTAATTTTAATGAGAAATAAATAATATATTGTAGTAAATCGTGTGCTGCAAGCTATACATTTTGGCTACTAACCTTTTAAATCAGAAATAAAGAGACTGGAAAGACACCACATGTGCACAAGAGGGTCGCAGTGGATCTGGAGTCTATCCAGGGAACATTGGGCATGAGGTGGGAATACACCCTGGATGGGATGCCAGTCCCTCACAGGACACCATGCACACACACATGCACCACATATGGGCAATTTATCTTAGCCAATCCACTTACTGGCATGTTTTTTGTGAGATAAGAGGAAACCAGAGAACCAAGAGGAAACCCATGTGGACACTGGGAGAACATGCACAGAAACTCCACATAGACATTAACCCAAGATCATGATTGAACCCCTGACCCTGGAGCCTTGAGCCACTGTGTGGAAGCAGTGGAATATATTTATATACACTGTATGGCCAAAAGTATGTGGACACCTCACCATCATACTCCATATGTGTTTGTTGAACATCCCATTCCAAAGCTGCCCCCTGTCCTTTTGCTCTTATAATAACCTCCACTCTTCTGGGAAGACTTTCCACTAGATTTTGGAGCGTAGCTGTGCGGGTTGGTGTTCATTCAGCCACAAGAGTATTAGTGAGGTCATGTACTGATGTTGGGTGAGGAGGCCTGGGGTGCAGTCGGCGTTCCAGTTCATCCCAAAGGTGCTCAGCGGGGTTGAGGTCAGGGCTCTGTGCAGGACGCTCTAGTTCCTCTACTCAAAATTAAGCAAACCATGTCTTCATGGACCACACTTTGTGCACAGGAACAATGTCATGCTGGAACACGTTTGGGCCTCTTAGTTCCAGTGAAGGGAAATCTTTAAGCTACGGCATACAAAGACATTCTCTACAATTGTGTGCTTCCAACTTTGTAGCAACAGTTTGGGGAAGAACCACATATGTGTGTGAGGGTCAGGTGTCCACAAACGTTTGTTCATATAGTGTATTTCTGTAATATATTTAGATTAGAATTGGAAATGAATTCTATAATCAGTAATGACCTGCATTTTTACAACTGCTGACTACAAGGCTATTAAATCTAAACAGACAAATGATAAGTTAAAACAACAACCACAGGAGATACAATTATGGATATGATCTAAAACCCCTTTTAATAAACAAAGTCACGATAAAATAATTAATATGTAAATTAAATAAAGTTTAAAGAAAAACTATTAAATATCAAAGATGGCATGATTAAACAAATAATTAAAAGCATTCTAACAATTTTTCAAGGACGTTTTTCAGCATTTATTAAGCCTCTATATAGATTTTTGTCTGAAATCCAATGTTCATCTAGAAAATCGTCCCACTGTAAACTGCTATAAAACATAATTTCTTTACATGTGCCCACACCCCCTCACCACAATTATGACATTAAAAAGAAACCATATAAAACTGGATTTAAAAAAAAATTGTTACAGAAAAACGAAAACTGCTAAAAGTCCCCACACACACTGATGATTGTGATTAGACATAACAGTATAAACAGAATGTGGAATGTCAAATGCAGCACTCTGTCTTTCTTTATGTAGACGAACTGAAGGCAGGACGGAGTGCCTGGAAGGAAAAAAAAGACTAAAGCGTGTTCTTTCTTGGGCACACACAGGTCCGTGGTATGTAGATGTGCTGCTAGCGTGCGGGCTCATGCATTTGGGTTGCTTCTCATGAGCTCAATATCTGCGTCCACCATCTCCTTAACAAGCTCCTGTTGAACAGCATTACACATGCGCACACAGTCAGAATCATTCGGTTTCTCAGACATGGAAAATTGAACGGAACTGGTTTGAGTTCTCACCTCGAAGGTCACTTGTGGCTTCCAGCCAAGTTTCTTCAGCGCTTTGGTGCTGTCTCCCTGCAGATAGTCCTAAAGACAGAGAGAAAGGGTTGAACTTTTCTCCTACCTTATTAGCAGGACCTCCCATACTTTACAACCCTACACTTTCTCCTTCTCCCTATACCCCAACACACATGTACACGTGCGCGCACACACACACACACACACACACACACACACACACACACACAAACACACAGGTGTCAGGCTCGGTATCTCTTGGGGCAGGTGAGGGCAAAGGCAAGCCATCTATCCAACATGGCCCCTCCTCCCAACCTTCTGCCCAGTGACTGAGCATGATGGATTATGGGAGTTGTGTGGCCGAGCTCATACTCTCTATTCCCTTTTTGCCCGTTATCCTTCAGAGACAGAGTGAGAAATGGGTTTTTAGTGGAGATTCTCAGGGTGCCAGCTTAAAGAGCTTGAGAATCCTTTATGGCTGATCTGATTACACTGAAGCGCTAAGGAACCGGAACACAAACACACTCACACACACATTAATAGCACTTTTGTGAAGTCCAGTTTAACACACCCTCATTTTTGAACCATAACCAGTGTGATTATAAAGCTAATGTTTAAAATGAGTCTGGACTTCTATATTATACATGTTTCCCCTAATGTACTGTATTCTTTGTTTGGCTGTGTTAGTTTCTATTTGGTTTTTGCATTTTTATAGAATTTTTATTTAATTTTTGAATAGTGTAATTTAATATTTTTTTCGTTTTAGTTTTAATGATTTCAGTTTTTGTGTCAGCCCCAGGAGTGTACTTTTCTTTGTAAGACAATTCAAACTTGAAATTTGAAATATTAGCACACTGTGCTCTCTCTCTTTCTGTCACTCAACAAAGTAATGTTATGGACAATATTAAATTCTAGGAATTAATTTTTTTTTAAAAAACTTTGGATGCATTATTTCTAGTTCTCCATTAGCTAAAGTTTTTTTTGTTTGTATTTAATTCCGGTATACTATTTTAATTTCCAGTACAAAAATGTTTCTTGTAGTTTTAGCTTTTACCATAACATCTCGGCTTTTTTATACTAATTTTAGCATCTAATAAGTAAACAGATCTTTGAAACCGATGACAACGACAGCATTCATTTATCAAGTACCTGAAACAGCATTAAACTATCAGACCCAAGGCATGTATAAAAGAAGTATATTAATCATAATTAAGATTTACTGACAGCTAAATGAATTTCAGCTGGTTTGGTCACTCACTAAGTTCAGCAAAAATCACAAACCCCAAGAGAGAGATATTCAGTGAGAAAGATTCAGGAAACAAAAAGAGAGGTGCATGTTAATTCATGTTGCTGTCAGTTGATCAAACTGAACAATAGTGTGTGGGTGTGTGTGTGAGGAAGACAGAAATACATGGAGTGATTATTGTCTAAAATACCAGCTGGAGTTTTAGCTCTGTAGCTCTAAATGTCATGACATGAAACTGGGGCATGACTAACTGAGCAACATAAAATAAAATGTGCTTGTGAAATAAAGAAGAGCCAATAAAACTAAACAACTTGTCACAGAGAGTGGGTTGTCAGCATACTTAAATTCAGAAAGGTGTTTGAGGAGCGTGTGTGCGTGCAAAACAGTGTCAGTCATAAATCACAGTCATACACACCCAGAGCTGTACTGCTAGTTTGTAATCTGCTATTACTATTCAAATGATCTGAGAAAATGTTGTTGTTGCCAATGTAGTAATTAAGTACAAACAGAATAAATGTGTGTTGTCATGAGTATGCATGTTTACAGTGACTCAGTGAAAAAGTGGGGAGTGTTGAGACATGATAGGTAAGAAACACATTCTGAACAACATTGACACACTTTCTTCTGTGAGAGGTATGAATAATTAAAATCCTGCTGACTTTGCTTTGTCACGCTGTGTTTGGACTGACTTGACACACAGGAAAGTTATTAAGATACTTCTTTTATTAATACCTTTAGTTTTTTTCCCCCAAACTTCCACTCAGTTTAAGGGTTATTCAGTTTGTCCTTTTGGGGAATCCTTCTAGTTGTCTTTGTTGTATACAGACAGGTCCGTAAGTATTTGGACAGTGACACGATTTTCGTAATTTTGCCTCTGTACACCACCACAATGGATAGCAGCTACCAAATGCAAAATTCAACTCCAGACCTTGGATGGACTGGAAATGGAAGGACTATGTAAAAAAAAAAAAAAATGGCTGTAATTCCTAAACTCCTGCAATATTTTTGCTTAACTCCTTGAATTAAAGCTGAAAGGCTACATTTCCATCACATCTTGATTGCTTCATTTCAAATTGTGCTGGAGTACAGAGGCAAAGATACGAAAATTGTGTCACTGTCCAAATACTTACGGACCTGTCTGTATCTCATTGATTTATGGCTGACAGTAAAAACCCCACAACAGCAGGTGTCTCTTTAAGAAAAGATTCCAAGTAGAACCCCTCTTAAACAGCTAGAACCCTTAACAATTCAAAGAACACTTACAGAACACATATCTAAGAGTTTACTATGCTAAATTATTGTATATACTAAACACAACGCTTCAAATCTTTCACTCAAATAATAGAAGAAACTACTTACAGTTGTTCCAAAAAAAAAAAAAAAAAAAAAAAAAAGAAACTACTTTGTAAATACTAAATTATTTTTTTTTATAATCAATCAATCAATTATTTTTCTAATTGATTAGTTGGATTATTTTATCAATAATATATTTTTAAATATTTTTTTGCAGCATTTTAATCCACTAATACTATTACTAATACTATTAAGTCCTAACTAGGCTTAATCAAATAACAGGTCAATAACTACAATACAATATTACAGACTTTTATCACATAATCTTTCACAGCATAAGAATATTCTCAAATGCTTGTGTCATCCAAGTAAGCTGCCATAATGAACACAACCAACAGTCAGTACATTTTACTGGTTCCGCAATTTTTTTTTTTCAGCAGCAGCAGCAGCAGCAGTGTGTATGTCCTGCATTTCAAAGCCTGATTTGTTCAATTCTGACCAGAGAAATTGAAAATAAAGGTGACAAATATCCACTGGCTTTCTTGCTAACTGAAAAACCCTGCTGCTAAATTCAGTTTGCTTACCGTGTGCAGGTAAAAGCGAATTTCAGTGTGTGGAATCAATGCCAAAGCTTTGGGATTGACTCTTAATTTTCAAAGCCAGGAATCATCGAATTGAATCTTTTTGGGATTGACTTCGATGGGAACCAAAAGCAGGATGGTGACTTGATGACTTGACACACAACATTCATTATTAATATATATTGTGTACACTAAGAGACACTATGCTACTGCCCAACACTGTATAATGCATGTATAATGTATGTATAATGACGAGTTGTGTTTTGACATAAGAAAACGTTCGTCTCGTAACCTAATCATTCAAGACCATGTTCAGTCATTTTCAGCCCATTGAGTTGCCGTGCAAACTACCAACTTTTTGGCCAAAGTAGCACCAGATTATGTTTTTGATGGGGCAGGAAAGATAAATAAATATACCATAAATGACCACAGCTAGAAAACTGGACAAGCTAGGACAATGATATATAGCAACACACATGAACTAGATAAGTAAAGTTCATCAAGACAAACTCTGATGTTGGCTTGACAAAGCCAGTTTGAAATCGTTTCATATGCTTGAAGATAGTTTGAAGTTGAAAGACAGAAATAGACAGACAGTTACCAGCAGAAAGACAGATGACAAATAGAGTGACAAGTAGATAGATGGAGAGAGTATTATTAGTAGAAAGACAGGTAGATTGATAGAAAGAAATACGGAGAGAGTGTGTGTGCTACTGATAGAGCAAAGAATAGAGAAATAGTGTGACATTGATAGAGAGATAGATGAAGTGAGAGTCTCTGTTACAGGTACAATGACAGAGTGAGAGGGAGAGAAGAGGGGCTTCAGGCCGTGCACACACAGGCGTGTGTGAGTTTTGACAGTTGGAGGTTGAAATCTTGAGTTAAGTCTATGGGGGTTTTTAATCGCCCACTATAAGTCCGGTCAGTTAAAAAAAAATTACAGCTAGAAGGGTTTAGGAGTTATATCAGACCAAATTTTTCAATGGAAGTCAGTGGGAATTTTGGCCATTTTGAGCTTCCATTATGGGAAAACCATAATTTTTATTAGTTAGAAAACTAATAGCACACTCAGAACAGGCTGAAGCTTATGTGTCAAGCCAACATAATAATTACAAATCAAAATATCACTCATGTCATGAAGCCAAGAGTGTAGTGTAATGTAGAGAGTAAAATGCTCTGCCATTTCCATCAAATGCTTTGTTAGTCTAAGTGAAGTGACATAGTGCACCATAATACAAAAAAAATTCAATATTCATACAAAAAGTCCTACTATTTGATAATGCCTTGGCGACTATTTTTATCATTGAATTTTATCGATTTTGTCAATCAGTTGCTACAGCCCTAATTGACACCACTAAGGAATATTTTAAATAAATGCAAACAACTCGTCATTCTTGAAAGACATCTTCTTAATTTGCTCTGTTTCCCTAGGGTACAAGTAACAGGGTGCACATGTAACATCCTATTGTCCTCATCCATTAGCATGAGAAAAGCCAAAGAACTTTCAATATAAAATAGACAGATGGTTGCCGACCTGCACAAATCAGGTAATGCATACACTAAATACACAAGAATTTAAAAACACCATTAAGCACAATTAGAGCCATAACAGAAACTTTCACTTGTCTGAAACAGTTGGAGACAGGAAACAGGAATTAGACGCTTAAGCACACTGATTCCCTACACAGTGAGAAGGATTGTGAAGGAGGAGGGGAAAAGAGGCCGCAGATCATAGTTTTAGAATTGCAAACTTCAGTTGATTCTTGTGGTTGTTAAGTTTCAAAATCAGCTGTCGGGAAGAGCTGCAAGAAAAGCCCTTCCTGAGAGCACAAAATGCAGTGCCTGAACTTCACCAGGCTTCATTAGAACTACAATTGGCCTCGTGTTCTGTGGTCAGATGAGACCAAAATCAAACTTTTTGGTCCTGCTGCTATTGATTTGCCAGAAAGTCTGAGGTTAGCTAACCACAGTGTTTCATTTATGTCCCTGTCTCACGTCAAATATTTGGTGATGGCATCTATTCATTGGATGTCCTTAAACTTTAAATGTATATGTATATATTTTAAATCTATAGAAAAACTAAATGACAGATTGTAACAAAAGAGATAAGTGAATATTTTCATACATCCCTTGCCCATCTCATATTTGTACACTACGCAAACACTGGTCTGCAGGTTATTACGGGGAGACACTCTTCCAAGTTTGATATAAACACTAAGGTCTCCATATGCAAGAACAAAAACAGGAAGTCATGAATAGAGTTTAGTAAAGCACAGGGATTTAAAAAGAGCATTTTAAACAGCCATTTACACTGAAAACATGCACACACATGCACAAATGTCCGGGGTGTGTGTGTGTGAGGGCCAGGAAGTTTGCCGCCCACCTCTCGAGGGCTTGGGAAATCAGGCAGGCCAGCGTTTTGTGGGTTTGACCTCGGCCTGCACACATACAGGAGAGGGCCTGCCATGTGGGTGTGTGGGAAAGACTCAACAACCTTACCCGAAACTCTCTGATGTCATACATACGTGACTAAACCTCACCAAAATGTTCATGTACCACAAGTAGTATACGTTATGTATTATAGCTTATATATATTTTTTCCTGTTCATATTAGACTTGCCTATTCAAAGGCAAAAAAAAAAAAAAAAAAAAAAAAAAATTTGAAATTTACTGTGCTCTACTTTTTGTAGTCTCATGTCTACACTAGAGGATAATCAGGCTGGTTTTGAGGCTTATTCACCCCTCCAAATAATCACAAAATGTTTCCTGAGTTTAGACTGGTCTTTCCCAAACTATCCTGTGGTGTGGGGTGTGTTAAATCCAATCTTAACCCCTCCAGTCTACTCACAGTCCAGTCGTGGTTGCCCCAATTTAAATACATCATACATATTAAACAGGTTCAGCATTTACTACTAAATATCCTGAAGTGTGTGGAACCTCAGTGTCTTGACATCATGTATGAAAGACCAATAACCAATGTTTGTTCCAACAAAACAACATCCACCATGTCACTTTTGCATCCCAGAAATACTGAGAGATCTCAGGACAATCCAGGGAAAAAAATAAAAAAATAAAAATCTGAGAAACTTTCAATACTGGTTAGAATTGTGTAAATCTTGTAGTGTGTCCCTGGCATTACAAGTCTTTCAAAACATACATTTCCTAAAATTTTTTTTGCAAATTACTCATCAGGTAATGTAGGAAAATAGATAAGAATGAATGCATGTTCATCACAACATAAGCTACTTTATTTCCACATTTTCCCCCTATTTGTTAATTTTTTTAAATGAAATTTTTATCCAAAAATATTACACGTAAGCAGGCACTAGTAGGCACTACACATTCTACAATGGCATCCTGTTATATCTTATGCAGTGAGCATACAGAATGCTACTTCCAGTGTTTGCTCCTCCTGTAGCTGTAACTACCTTATATGCTACTTAACATTTAAATGCCCTGAAATTCCAAACCTTATAATAATTAAACTTTGACAGCACCTTTTAAAGGAATTTGACATCCCTAGTAACTATCATTACTACTCCTGAGTTCTATTTAGAAGAAGATTCCTGGGGTAGATCTGAAATAAATCCTGCTCCCCATTTTCAAAGCCAGTACAAGGAAAGAACGTTTCTTTCACACACATGCTAATATGAGCCTGCACAGGATGCAGTCAGTCAGAAGGGGATGTTAGTGAGATTAAATTCCCATATATTTTCACCCACCATTCGTGGCTGTGATGAAAAATTGTCCAGTCTGGAGAGAGGGAGAGTGAGAGAGTGAGGAATGTGAGGTGTCAGGAGTTCAGAGACTGACAGAGTGCGAGTGAGAGAGCCAGAGTTAATTAGTCAATCAAGATAACGAGCCCCGAGACAAGCCATTTACAAAGGGCAGCCTGAAATTAACCTCCACTCTCATAGCTCTCTCCCACACAACCACTCAAGACTTGTCCACACTAATACAGATACATTTTAAAAGCATAAATGCTTTTTTTGTGTGTGGGTTTTTTTTTTTTTTTTTTGGGTTTCCATTCACATTCAAAAGAATTCTTTTTAAACACTTTCTCCAACTGGAACTGTAGCTGGAGGAAACTGGAGATTTTTAGAAAACGCTGATGTCTGGTGACCTGTGATAGGTCTCTGCTTGTCACGTGATCCTGACTCCAACACATCTAAAATTGAGGACGCGTTAACTTGAAAGTTGCTGTCTGGTGCCATCTATTTTGGTCACTGTTTCACAACTGATCATAGTAATATACAGAATAAATACTTTGTAATCACTGCCAGGGCTTTGGCTACCTTATAGTTAGTTGCTACCCTTAAATGCCATTTTTTTTTTTTTTTTTTTTGCTGGCATTCAGCACATCAAACCGCATGAAGTAAATGACAAACCATTTGGCTCAGGTAGCATGTGTATGCTTAGTATAGGCATTTTCCTATCCTTACATTTCAATGTGGACGGAAAATTTTTGGGAAGAGTATAAAGCCACAGGGTGGACGGAAAACTTTTCAAATATATCCATATTAACGTGAACAAGACACTAGTTTCATGCCCACCAAATTACACTCGTATCTTTCTTTCATGTACATTTTCTACACTGTCTTTTCAGCATTGCTTCGAAAACATCCAAACAAAAGCAAAAGTCACCTGGTTTCTGGGCCACATTTTCCATGGCTCTATTCCTTTTAGTTATAGTTCCTATGAACTCTTTCACTCTTCCACAAAACACACTCTCTCCTTTTCCCTCTCTCCCCTCCGTGGGGCCCAGGGTGGTTCCGCTCAGTCAAAGTCCTTCAGGAAATACCAGAGAGAAGGCCAGGGGAGAACTTACACCCTCTTTCCCGCTCTCCATTTATTTCCCTGCCTCAGCCTCCCTCGCTGCATAGCTCTCTCTTAGTCCCCTTCACTATTCATCTGTCATCGTTTCTCTCTCTCTCACTCTCTCTTGCTCTCAGACTCGTCTCTATCCCTCCAGGTTCAGAACTGCGCTGTAAGCCGGGGCATGTCCCATATGAATATCCTCGTCTTTAAGGCAGAGTGACATGGACAGACATTTAAAAGAAAGGCCTAAAGCGAGGGGAAAATGAGACGTAGACAAACACAGTAGCAACTGTATGAACACAGGATCTGCCTGTGAACGGCAGACTTACAGCTCTGAAGTGTGCTCAATAAAAGTCAAGTTGATATATACGGTCACCTAGAGGAAAGACTGGGCATCGGAGAGCAACTTTACTACAGATTTGAGCTCAGCCTGGCACTTGGCCAAACACTTTACGACATCATTCGCACTCGGATTTAACGGCTCTGACCTATTACACTGCATATCATCATAAATCTGTCAAGTACAGCCAGTCCCGGAGTCTCCCAGAGTAACGAAACTACACATATATATAATCTCAGCGTCACAAACTACAAACTGCACATAGCCTTGTAGTCTACAGACATTCAGCTTCAGTTTCCACACAGTCACACACAGCCAGCCAGATATGAGAAGCATAAATAACCATAAAGTCTGAGAATGGAGCTACATCAATATCCATACAGTCTACAGTAACTACAAAACCCAGACAATATCAGGCTACACCACAGTTTTCAAAATGTTGTCCATTACACTCCAACACAGAGCTTATATCATCATTAGTAGGGATGTCAAAAACAATACTGCATATTATATCAGATAGTTCATATTTGAATGAAAAATATGAGGTGCAGGATTGAGTGTTTTATAGGCTGGTAGAATGAAAATGGTAAGAACTCTACAAAGTCTTGTTTTCTGAATGAGGCCGTTGTTCTCTGTGCTCCATATTCTTTAACTCTCCCAACCTCTCATTCTCTCCCTCCTCTGGAACCATAGTGACAAAATAGCTTAAATAAAATTTAAACTGAAATTCTGTGAAACTGCAGTAATTCATGTCCATCTGTGCCTCTCTGAGGTTCTGCCTGGAAACGTGTTTACTATAATAATGTCACTGATCTAATCCCTCTTTAATGCCAACATGCTATAACCCTAATCCCTAATAATCCGCATAATTCCACAATTTAATGGAAACAGCAGCTCAGTAAACTAGTCCCAAACTAGTCCCTGTGATAAATAATTGCACAAAAACATAGGGCACTGAGAAGACATGGACACACATGCACCCACATGTTTTAGGCAATTTTCACATGAAAAAAAACACAAGTTTATTTTTTTTGAGAGTCAGAGTAATACATAAGGCAACAATACCTCATAAAGATAATAAATTGCTGTAATATTTCAAGATATTTGTATGTCTCAAACCTAGATTTTTTTTTTTTTATGTGCATAGGCTTTACCCCACTAAGAAGAAAAATGGAAAGAAATGGATGAGGCCTTCCTTGAAACTGTCTGGAAAATGAACAATTAAAAAAAAAAAACCTTTGGCTGCCTGAAATCCACCTTCACCAAAGTGCTCATAAAACTGCTTTAAATCAGCGTCTGAATGAATAAAATGGAAGTATAAATCCAAACTGGCTAAATGGAACCGCTGACTGTTCTCGAGTGCACACCATGCAGTTCACAGAAAGGTCTTCAGCTGCTTTCAGCTCCACCCTAACGAAGCCATTGCAGGAAACATTCACCAACACCACCAGACCCACTGTAAGAAACATTGCCCAGGTTCATTTGTTTAAGGGCTCTGACACACCAAGCCACCCATCTCCTGTAGTTTCTGCACTATGTCCTGAACTGTGGTCCCTAGTCAGCACTTGGCAGGGATTGATGGGTGAAAGAGTTAGCGTGATCTTATTAGCTTTTCAATATTATTTATTTATTATTCACGTAACTGCTGTAGCTAGGTTTGTATTTGCAGATAAATGACTGAATCACAGCAGGACTTTTTAAATGGTTTCACAGTGACGTGAACTGACTACATCCCAAACGCTCATATACAACTTCACTAAATAGGACACACTGCTATAGATACTGATGGTGTACTATTTTAACATGCTATAATGTTCAGTAACACACCATTTACGACAAGTTTTTTCTGTTATACTTGGTCATTTATTTTTATGCCTCCGCCACTAGATGGTGCGTCCGTCTGTTTGTCCGAGATTCTCTTTCTATCTCAAGAATGAGTGGTTGAATGTTTGTAAGGTTTCTATGGAATTATCATGGTAACTAGCAGATTAGATTAAATAACTGATTAGGTTTCGAAATTGGAATCCAAACAGGGTCAAGATCACTGCAAGGTCAAATGTCTGAAATGGTTTTTCTTCAACAGCTTCCTTCCCATTTGAAATATATTTTAAGTGTATTTCAGGCACACAAATGAGTAACGACAGGACTAGAACTGTTGGCAGCGGAGGCATCTCTTTTGACACCACTGGCATCGAGTGCTACCTGTTTATATTGTTATTATTATGAATACAGGTTACTGCCCCCTTCTGGTAGGGCAAGATATTTACCATGAGTTGTTGTCTATGCTTGGTGTGTCCTGGCACTATAGGTGCAGTCACACCTATTAGTCCGACTGCCGAGTCCGAATCAGAGCGAAGCTGATACTTTTGGTCTGGTTTCACATTACATATATGTGTATAGGGCTGAATACGCACTTGTAATACTCTTTAATTCACTGGTCAGAAATATGGTGATGGAAAAACATAAGCACTTTGCCAGCTGTGTACAGTAATGACAAAAACCATCACATGGTCAACACTAAATAAATGATTAAATAATTATATAAATAACTACTTTAAAATGTTTTGCTCATCACAGTAAGCATTTTTTTTGTTTATCTGGAACACATCACATTTCTAAAGCTCTGTGCTTTGGCTCTGGTTGTGCCTCGCGGCTCAGTTTAACAGCTCGCAGCTACAAAAATGCTGCAACACAAAATCTTGGGTTCACTTCCTGCAGTGGGGTCAATTCAGGGTAAAATCACTTTCTCACTGCAATCAAAATGTGCTACATTTATTTCAGTTCACATATGACTGTACATATTCTGCTGTTCTCAGAAACTGCACCAAGGGGGATGCAAACCAGGGTTCGAATCAAATGGAGTAAACGCCATATATGTGAGTGTGCATACACTTATCCATTTTTGACATTTTGTCTATGGAAAAACTATTCAGAAAATCAGTAATATTTCAGTATGCATTAGAAGGTAGGTAAGTCAGGACTGTCACATACACTCTGACTATGTAGCATGCACACAAGCCCGAGAGATTTATCTGCTTCTTTTACTGGGAGGATTAAATATTCTCAGAAGAATCTGGGTGTGCTTTCATTGCTGTGTCCTTACAGAACATACATCTTGTTATAATCTTTCATTAAGGACAACTTCAGTAGTCCTTCAATTAACACATGCACACACATAGGCACAGTCATATATCTGGGGGAAAAAAACTCTCAGTTGTGAGATAAATAAATGTTACAGAGTAAGGAAAGTAAGGAAGAGTTTTGGGTGTGCTGTGGTTAACTGTGTTGTGTAATCTTTTTTGCTTAAAGATTTACAAATCATTGAGTTGGTGCCTGTTGTACATGCTGAACAGGTATTCTCAGATGTCAAGAGGTCAGACACACCAGATCTATTTGCATAAAGCCAACAGAAGCAGGGATTAACTGCTTTTCACTGCTGCATTACTGATTGGCTCATGATAGTGACTCATGTGTGAGCGTGTTACATGCAAATTCAATCAAATTTAATATATTTAGCGTACTGCGCTCAGTTTCAGTACAACTGCTGAATTAATGCAGACTCTGATCAACATAATAACCACATAATTATCAACAAACTCAATTATTGTTTCAACTGTTAGAAGGCTGTCAAGAAGGAGTGCTAGAGTCTGCAAATAAATCACCAATGGGAAATATCTGTTAAACCTCATTAGCAGTACAAATGTGCCACTTTTATCCCTGATAATCCTCTCTCATTTAAAAGCTTTCCTATTTTAAATATAATATATAGTATGATAATACTGTAAATATAAAAGTAGTTGCCATAGAAATGTTCTTAAATTTGACTTTATGCCACCCTCTTGGCTCAGTTAATGTTTTACTCCTGGGGAAATTGCGTTTACAACCAGCTGATGTAACTGTCTTAAATTTACGGCCAGAGAGTCTTGACCAACATAGTCCATGACGGAGTACTAGCATTTACTCCAGCTGTTATGTTTAGTGTTCATCCTACAACTTCTGGTTAGTTGGTTAAACTCATTTCTGCAGTACTAGTATCACTCTTGTGTGGATACTTGGATTTCATTCTACATCACTTGTAAGTCATTTTGCGGGAAAATAAAATGAAAAAGCAAATAAAAGTAAATGTAGATAGAGAGGGTAAATTAGTTCACGATGATGAGTGAATGAATGTTAATTAGGTAGGTGTGTATATTGACAGTTAGGAGAGTTTGTCACTACTCTGGGTTTGGCAATGAAAAAGCCACACCACCTGTAAGAAACAAATACTGTAACCACACTAAAACATCAGTAGGTTATTTACATAAAGTCATAAAAACGGTACGGGGGCAACTGTGATGCTGGTCTCAGTAAAATGAGTCCTGATTAGAGAGAAAAAGAGAAAAACCTGATCACAGTGCAGACACAGTAAGGGCCCTTACGAGAAACACCAATTAAAACACCAAAATAGGCCAAATAAGCAAGTATTTCTTTCAGTGTTTACTCCAAATCCACAGCCTTAAAACATGTGCCTTGGGGAGAACCCCTGTATGTTAATGCAAGAGGTGGAACTTTCTCAATTGACAGGCAACATGGTGTGTGTGTGTGTGTGTGTGTGTGTGTTTTTCATCTGTCAGCAGTCATTTAGTAGGTCTGTTTTGTTTTCTGAGTTAGTGCCTTTTTGAATTCCTGGTTGAGTGACCACTCTTTCTTCCCATGTTGTACACACACTTACTCACACACTTACATCTGCTAAGGCAACATAATCATCTTATGCACAATAGACAATGATCAGTATTCATTTAAAAAGTCTACTAAAGGGAAGAAAACAATTTAATCACCGGTTTGATGAAAGATGTGTTATATGACCCTGAAGTGAGCAAAGGAATTTTCTCTTTCTTTCTCTCTCTCTCTCTCTCTCTCTTTCCCACACACGCACACACCTCGCTTCATATTCAAGTATCAGTGACTCACCACTTCAGTGGGCCGGTAGTACTTGGGGTCCACTTTGACATGGACGACTCCTGTCTCCTGACACCTGCCTACCTCGTTCTCATTCTTCCCCTCCCACCTGTGTGACATGAAAATTGATACATACAATATTACAGACAGATCGACAGATAGACAGACAAAAAGACAGATAACTAGATACATAGCCAGACAGATAAACAGTTACAGTTCCCTCAGAAAGTACTGGAACAGCAAGGCCAATTATTTTGTTTTTGCTATACACCGAAGACATTTGGGTTTGAGATCAAAAGAAGAATGAGACAAGGGATCAGAATTTTAGCTTTTATTTCATGATATTTAAAAAATTTTAAAAAATATTGGAAGATATGACTGACAAGTGTATCTTGTGCCCTGTTAGATAGATTGTTTAAACAATTAATAGCTCTGAATGTCTACTATTAGTTTGACCCTCGGTTTCACCTGTGAAGACTGCATTTGTTGTTAAAAAAAGGATAAACCAACATGAAGACCAGAGAGCTGTCTCTGGAAGAAAAGTAAGATATTTTGAAGCTGAGAAAAAGCATTGCACAAGCATTGGGCAAAACCAAAACAGCAATTTGGAATGCCCTGAAAAAGAAAGACACCACTGGTACTCTAACAACCAGATATCAAACAGGTTGGCGAAGGAAAACAACAGCAGTTGATGACAGTAACATTGTGAGAGCGGTGAAGAAAAATCCAAAAACAACAGTCAGTGACATCACCAATAACCTCCACAGGGCATCCAACCTCCCATCTCCATACTTCACAGCATGTATGGTGTTCTTGGAATCATACATGCAACAATGCTTTATCCCAACTAACATGCTGAATTATTGCCAAAGAGTTTTATTTTTGTTTGACCTGAATGTTGCAAGAGAGTTCTGATTTGTCTACAGTAAATGGTTTTAGAGGCACTTCTCTGTGCTTCTTTTTTTTTTTTTAGCAGAGGAGCTTTGTGTGAGGTGTACAAAGAGATGATTTTTACACAGTTCCCTGCTTATTGTTTCCTGCGTAACTGCTGTTTCTGCTGCTTTCAGGTCATCCTACAACTCTTTTCAACTGACTGCTGGCTTCTCTCTTACCTGCCTTATCATTAGTCTGAGAGCGTGTTGTACAATCTTGCGTGGCTCACCTGTCTGGGATCGATTAATTGTGGTCTGTCACAATATCAGTATTTAAACATATCTTTGTTTATGCTTATAAACACATTTTTTGTTCATATTTATAAGTACAATGATATATTAAATCACAAAAAACAACTGACCAAATACTTATTTCCCATCACTGTACACAGACAGACAGATAGATAGACAGACAGACAAATATAGAGAGATAAACAAGCATACAGACAAACAGATAGACAGAGAGATGTAGTTTAACATGAGTGTGTAGGAAATTTGGCAGAAATGAATTTTTTGGATCATGCCAGTGCAATGATTTATGGCATAGAGAACGTAGGCAGAAGTTCTGAGGTCAGAATCCTCACAGAAGCCAACAGAAAACTGCAGTTCGTTAGAGTGCTTATGTGCATTATGTAGGCTTCTGCAGTATTAGTATTGAAAATGGCATAAAGATTAACACACAATAAATTGTGCAGTAGTATACAAATTGCCTGTGTGGTTGGTGTGTGTGTGTGTGTGTGTGTGTGTGTGTGTGTGGGTGTACTTACACAATGGACTTGCCCACGTGTTTGAAGGCTCTCTCCACAAACTCTCTCACGCTGTGGACCTCTCCTGTAGCTATGACAAAATCCTCCGGCTCCTCCTGCTGCAACATCAGCCACATGGCCTGAGAGAGAGAGAGAGAGAGAGAGAGAGAGAGAGAGAGAGAGAGAAAGAGAGAGAGAATTATGGTTCAACTTCCAAAATGTGATTTTTATTTTTTTCCCAGTCTTCCCACATCATTATCGAGATCACTCCCCACTGCATTTTAAAGAAGTTTACAACAGGAAATGAGTTATCACTTTGATTATCAGCATCATCCATATCAGTCACTGTCTCATTACCTGATAAAGGTAATGAGGTAAAAATCACTTGTGGGATTTAAACCTAACCTGAAGAGAGCCTCACTGTCATCTCTTCAGTCCAATGATCTCTGTTCACGCTAGCATCTAACAGTGGAGAAACAATTGCTGATTCATTCAGTAAGGTCTGCTGACTAAATGTCATGTTATTAATGTCTTTTTATTAGATTATTTTAACATTTTTAAGACTGTCCGTTGTCGTCTATACAGAGTGTGTAAGCGCTCTTCTCTGTTGATATCGATATGTCGATGTACGGTAACTGATTACAAACTGATAAATGTGAATAAAAAAGATAAATATTTACCTGCCTAGCATTTTGAGATGGGCATGGAGGCATTTCCAACTCACATACCATGCAAAATCATAGATCATGACACGTTTAAAATGTGGAAATGTGTAGATGTCTGTGCTCGATATTTTGTACTTTTTTTTTTTTAAAGAAATCTTAAATAATTTATAGTAGTTAAACAATTTTAAGTTTAAAAATGACACATCTGAGGAACTTTGTGAGAATAAACCCAGTCTGACCTTCAGTGCTTTCATGTGGTTAGGATCCTACACCCGCTCCAACACATACATACCCATCCCTGTCCTGACGTCAGCACAAAGCCTCCTGGGATATTAATTATTGTGGGAATGAAGAAACGAGTTCCCAGGTCCAGTCACCCCACTCCCCCCCCTACCCCCACCACCCCTTTTTAAACCCCCAACACACACATACACACAACTGCAGCGAAGCCGGTTGAAATATTATAAAGGAGAAAAGGGAATAAGATAAATAGGGGGAGGAAGATAAGATATGTGCAGCTCAGCATCAGTAGATCTTGCTCCATCTATAAAAAAAACACACACACACAGCATTGTGCATGATTCTGCAGAGTACTAAATGCTCATAGCTGAAGCCAGTTGGCTCCATGTCTAACGCGCGCCTCTTCCCCCGCTGGACTCCACGGCAGAATAAAGAGTCCATCAGCACGTTCTATCTGCTGCAGTGGGAAGCTGGCTGCTGTGCCTACACACACACACACACACACACACACACACACACACACACACACACACACACACACACACACTCATATTTCACTCCTGCTCCACTCACAAGGTCCATCCATCAGGCGCAAATGAGGCACCAGACACACGCATGGGGGGAAAGAGAAAGAATGGAATAGTGTGTGTGTGTGTGTGTGTGTGTGTGAGTGAGAGAGAGAGATGGAAAGGGAGAGAGAGCAGGAGGGAAGAAGAAGTCACCTGAAAATAGAAAGTTTACTATAAATTTAAATTTAAAGTGAAAGGGGCTACAAACGTGTGTGTGTGTGTGTGTGTGTGTGTGTAGGAAATGGAATTTCATATTCCCTGATTTTAACTAGCCCCCTACCCCCCAAACACACAATGAAAAAAGGTGAGAATCTTATATTATATTATATTATATTTATACACATATTAGAGAAATAAATCACACAGGTACTACAGAACAAACACCACAAAAACACACTTCAGACTATCCAGAACCACACATCTGGTTCAAGTTTGATTTAGAAACCCTTCCTTACATGTTTTTCAAAAAGCTGTTCATCACAAATATTTTGTCAAGACCACAACTGATGCCAATAATATCCCTAAAACAATGTAATATCCCTAAAACAATGCCAAGTTTAATGTTTATCTAACTCTGCAATCGAGAGACAGTTTAACTATTTAAAACGATTGTGTTTAATGTACCTCAGAAGATTCTTCTCTAATATAATCCTGAATGGACAGTGTGTCTATATGACGAGAAACAAGTTTGGCCACACTGGTGCTGTGGTAAAAAAAAAAATCTGGAATTATAGAAAGATTTCTGACAAAAGTAATAAGTAACTGTGTAAACATAAAGAGATTGCAATTTAGTGAATTGCAAATCAGATTTACAGCTCTGCAAAACTGATTGTTAGAGGACTGTACCAACAAATCCTCTAACAGCTACAAACCCTAATTTCCCTCTTCACAATTTTCAAGATGCTAATTACGATTTGCAAACTTTTGTTTTATGATCACATCACTACTGTAGGATTCAGGGATCGGTTTGAGTGGACAGCTTTTTGTCTTCACGGTTAATTAAAAATGAAGGGTTTTTAATTTTCTTGGAATAAGTTTTCAGTGTGAGATGAAGTTAATTAATGACAAAGACATTCTTTTTTCCAAACCTGTTTTTACCAAGGATGCCAATAATTCAGGAAGTGACCATATAAAATTTGTTACAGTTCAGGTTCTAGATTTTCACATTTTATTATGTATTTGCGATTCATAAAATTACATTTTTTGTAATAGCATTGTACTGGCTAGCGTACAATTACTTTTGACAAGAAATGAATTCCATAAGCAGTGACGTCAGGCATTCTAGCCATGAACTGGACTTTAGCAAACACCTCTGTGGCCATGATTCCACTCATCAGTACATTTATTCAACAATAACTCTGGCAAAGGAGTACTGGAAAGATGCAGACTCTCGTTCCCTTTTGCCCCGTTTCCTCCAGTGTACCTCACGCTCACCTCTCTCCTTTAGCTCGCCTTACTGGTTCTCGCCCTCAGTTCTTTTTCTCTTCCCTGCTCTGGATCATTACCTCTGTGAGGGACAGCTGAGAGGCCCAGGCCAAAATTCCCCTTCCTGTTCACGACTCACACACACACAAACACACACACAAATACCCACAGAAAATCTCTAGCCCACTCCAAATCTTTGTGGTGAAGGCCGGAGAGAGTGTAACGTGTTCTGCTGTGAAAGCCCTGTCATTGTGCGTGCTCAATGTTCTTTTTCAAACTCGCATGGGACTGCTGGGGTTCAGTCTAACCATGACTTACTGCATTTACAATGCTAGCCCAGACACAGACACAGGGGGAGGGGAAACCCTAACGTGTGTGCAGGAAAGTAGTGTGTAGCCCCTGCCTTATCAGCCTGGCCTTCCTGCCCATCCATCATGGCAGTCTTGTGCCTGATAGTCTCGAGTTCGGCCGGTCTTGAGCTCGGCAGTGACATCTGGATTAGGTACAATTTCACAGTGAAATTAACGGAAGTGTGTCTGATCGGTTGCATGTACCCTGAGGACAAATCATGAAAACAGTAAATCTTGCATTCTCACATTTCTGTTATTTAATTAGAAGAAAAACAGAGTTTCTGTGTGTGAAATGAGCTGCTCGTTAAAGGCCGTTTGACACCTACAGCTCTTGGTTGAAGCCTGATGAATTGAGCAGGTTTTGATTTATTTGGTTTGGGCAGGTCCAAAGCATAGTTTGAACTCAAGTGCAAAAAAAGTAAAAATAAAATACAACTAATAAAAGAGGGCTTTATGGCAGAATGTCCATAATAAGCAGTATGAGTCATGGAAGCCATCCATTTGTCAAAAGTATTAGTAAATTGCTCCCAAGTGGCATGAGATTGCATGTTTGCATCCGTGGCTGGGAGTCCAAGACAGAAACATTGGCCGTGCTCTCTGGGAGGGAAGGATAGCATTACTCTCTCCCCTGTCAATCAGAGCCAATCGTGGGCATCTGAGAGCTCATGTATGTGGAAGAGAGCAGTTAGCGCTTTCCTCCAAGCGTGACACAGCAGGAGCAGCAGCCTGACAAGATACTGGAGAATGTACATGTTAACCTTCACCCTCCCTGGTTGGTAGCAGTTGTGTGATAATGTAGAGCAAGTAGCTAGTAGACAGGCATGGACAAATGACTAAACTGGAGGAAAAAATTTCAGACATAGGAATACCTTTCATAAACAAGATTTATTGGTTATGTGTAAATGTAATCACTTTAGCTCAAAGTAAATGGATGTGAACTCCAGTGTTCAAAAGTTAGCTAAAACTACATAGGAACAGTGTTGCTAAGACATTCTCTTATGTCTGTCTCATTCTATGACCTACTGTGTCAGTGTAAGTGTTGTAGCTTTTGTTATATAGGCACATATTTTGCCCTATTGTTGTGAGATCATGAGTTCGAATCCACAGCCATCCACGAGAGCAAAAATTGGTTGTGCTCTCTGGGTGAGAGGAAATGGCCACAGCGATGCCAGCCAATCATGGGCATCTGTGAGCTCATGTATGGAAGAGGGTAGATAGCGATTTCCTCTGTGTGTGTGAGACGTTGCCCTGTAATGCAGAATGAGCAACAGTTCGAGAAGATGTGAATCTTCATGTATCTCTGAGGAAGCACGTGCCCCACCCTCCATAGTTGGTAGCTGTCATGTGATAGGGCGAGAGTTAGCAAGTAGCTGGGAATTAGCAAGACCAAATCAGGGAGAAGTCAATGGAGGGGAAAAAATGAATTCCATTACATAAACAATACAAAATCAATTTCATTATGCTTCCATTACAAGTGAGTTTTATGCTTTTATTATTGGGCATAGTAATCATAAATGCAACATACATAAACAATCTAATCTAAAATATTAATTTGAGATCTGATAAAATGCCAATAAGGAATTAAACATGACAGAAAGCAAGAGAGAGTGAGAGAGTGAGAGAGTGAGAGAGAGAGAGAGAGAGAGAGAGAAAGGGGGGAGAGAGGGGTGTGTGTGTGTGGGAGAAAGCTTAAAAAATCTGTCAAGTGCTGGTTTGAGGTGAAAGGCAAAGAAAAACAAAGGTTTAACAGTGGTGATATCCTCATCACAGCCCCAACACCTCTACTGTTTGAGTGCACTGTATCTGAATCAGTTCCTGATTCTCTCTGTGTGTGTGTGTGTGTGTGTGTGTGTGTGTGTGTGTGAGTGAGTGTGTGTGAGAGTGTGTTCCCTTTAGTCTCTTTACACACACCATATATAAAGCTGTGTATGAACTCATGAAATCCTCAGTCCCTTGTATGGAGGACCAACTGTTAAATTATACGAGCACAAAAGTGGGGATGATACAGTTTCCAATTTCCCCTCTGTAAATCTCACACACACACACACACACACACACACACACACACACACACACACACACACACACCTGTACAAAACAAAAATGCACTCACTGGTGCATGCACACACAAACACAGACAGGCTCAGCAAGGCCATCTGAGAGTTTATGAGACTCAGCTCATTTACATGTGCTGTGTTTTTCTGGAAGCATATTTTGCAACTGGCGAAAGTTTTAACGTTCCCCACTGCACCACACACACACACACACACACACACACACACACAGTCTTTTTTTTTTTTTGTACGGAACACAGAAGAGCTCTGTTTGAGGCAGGTGGTTTGAGTTAGGCACAGACAGGCTGTCGTACGGCCATAGTCCAAACACACACACACACGCTGTGAGACTGAGGTTTTGACTGCAGATCACCTGTGAACTTTATTAGCGCTCTTCTACACAGGCTGTTTTCTCTCACTCTATATTCCTGCAGTTACACACAACGTTCAGCTTTAACTGTACAGCTCTGTCTTACCTGCACTGTTCATTCATTCATTCATTCATTCATGCACGCATTACTTTGGCTGAATTTCTCTTAATCTCTTTATCTAGTTTTAGGACATAGATGAAGATCCGATGACATTTCAGATCAAATTTATGCAGAAACACAAAAATTGTAAAGGGTCCAAAAACTTTCTAGCGGCACAGTAAATAATAAAATTTTTACAGAAAATATCATGTGCACGCCCAATGTCATGTACAAATCAAGGAAATGAAACATAATTTTTATATTTTTTGTGTTTGGAAATCCTTATAAACAGTGTAGGAGTATATAAATCACTTTATATTTGTAAATCACTATATATCCAGGATATGTATATGAAAAAGCAAATTGTGTGTGTGTGTCTGTGTGTGTGTGTGTGTGTGTGTGTGTGTGTGTGTGTGTGTGTGAGTGTGAGAGAGAGAGAGAGAGAGAGAGAGAGAGAGAGAGAGAGAGAGAGAGAGAGAGAGAGAGAGAGAGAAGTACAGAGATGGTTATCTGAGTCATTTAGCCTGCTGTTGAGCATATTGGTTACAAATTGGAAAATGAGCAGCAGGTGTGTGGACACATACACATACACACAAACACACACACACACTGCAAACACTTTATGCTTGGGAAAAAAAAACACAAAACAGGGACCTTCACTATAAAGTAAACAGTCAAATCCTACACAAGTGCACTCAATTGTGCACTGTAGAAGTGAAACGTAACATTTAGTCATCGGTGTTGTGCGATGTTTTGGTGTTGTTTGTACATATCTCTAGAGGAAGAAATAAGATAAGGCTGCAGTTTGTGTGCACTTCACTGGTACTTCTCTCTTCCAGTTAGTTTAATGCTGCCTTGGACATCAAATCAACATGGCTGCTCACACAATGCACAGTAAAAAAAAAAAACAAAAACTAGCACTAACTACCTCCTAAGCATTCAACATACAGGCATATGCACTTGTTAGATCTACAACATGGACTATACAGTTCATCATTTTGAGGAAATATACATCACTCATCTATACACGCACACGCGCACACACACACACACACACACACACACACACACACACACACACAATTCCTCTGTGAACAGGCTAACTGAAGATGAAGTTTGATTAAAGCATATGGCATAGAGAGCACAAACACACACTCACACCATTTAAACTCTACTTTCTATCCAAATTGCCTAATATCAGACAGAGCTGACACCAGCCCTGGCTCTGAGTCTGTGTGTGTGGATTGGGGTGTTGGTTTCAGGTGTGTACAGGCGGTGTATGCAGGTACAGTGAGGGCGGCTCCTGCCTAATGTGCTGTCATGAAAGTGAGAGAAAACAAAAAGCACGTCACGTCATCTTGCCCAGCCCTACATATACACACGCACACACACGCACACAAACCACACAAAACAAAGGCTGAAGGCTGTGTTATTTGAGGAATATTGAAGTACAAATGCTCGTGTCAGTGGCTTGGGATTGGCTGAAGGAGCGAAACGGAAAGAAGCTATGTAAAGAATGCACTGTTTTGATAAGATAACTGTTAAGATGGCTGAGAGAACAAAGTTCACAACCTGCATGTCTGTTTTCTAATATAGCCGTTATTTCACAAAGCACTCACATGAGTTGTGGTAAAGGAAAAGACCTACAGAGAGAAGATGATAACAAGAGGCGGGGAGAGGAGGAGGAGTAGGAGGAGGAGGAGGAGGAGAAGGAGGAGAGATCTGGAATGTTTTAACCTCTTTTCACTATTTCAAACACCCCGTGTAAAACGTAATTAAAACCTTATTAGATCCTCAAATCATTACCTCATGGACAATGAAGCCCTCTCTGTCTGTCTGTCTCTCACACACACACATTTTGTGAGCACTACAACAAACGTCAGGGGAAACGTCCATGTATAAAAACAGGTTTCCTCTTCTTTTTTTTTTAGCCTTCTGATTCCCAGCATCTCAAGCCAAACTACAATATAACAGCAATAAGCTTGATAATCCTACCCCTGAGAATATGAAATACATGATGTATGTTTTATATATAGGAATATTTCAGCAGTTTTAAAACTACTTGACATGTATCCCTGTACTAAGAGCACAACAGCATACCTATTTTTTTCCCTTAAAACCTCTAAAGGAAATCTAAGGGGAGTTGTTGAAATCTTATCAATAAGCATTTAAAATATGACTATAAGTGGTTTGCACGTCCAGACAGAGCCTCAGGCTAGTTTCCCCACACTGATATAAACATATTATACTGATTTAGAGCTATATTTATAAATGCATTTAACTGAAGAATTAAAAAAAAAAAAAAAAAAAGTTCTATAAAATTCCTTGCTGATTTCATGCCCTTAAACTTCAATTATAAGTGTGTTTTGAGTCAACGTTAATGATCTCAGCCCAGAGAAATGTGTTAAACTTCTTGTTGAAGGGAAATCGCACATGTGTGGTAGACAGAGTCTAAGTTGGAAACTACAGGAATATTTCTTTCATATCTCTGAGGTTGTGTCTGACCAAACCTTAAACCTTACTCTCTTGAAATTCCAGTCGTGCAGCACTGTCACTCAGGGCGCAGCACATTTGGAATGAGGTTCAGAGTTATACTTAGTAGAGAGGCTCAGTTTACAACAATGGTTGAACAGATTTTTTTTGGATGAAAATTTAAACCTTACAGATCCAGGCAACTTAAATGCTTGAGTGCTTACAAAGTGGGTTAATGCTGGTCTTGTGCATGAACAAATCCCTGAATAACTGGTGAACATAACTAGACTTCTTCTCTTTCCATAAGATCTAATCTTGGGTAAAGCTTGCATAAGCCTGCATGAGTTTGCATAAGCCTTACACCAACTACAAGACTGATGTCACATATTCCTCCAGCATAACTAATCAAACTATGCATTCATACTGGAATGTCTTTTTGTGTTTTGTGCAGTCTAGGGGTTGCAGGACGACTACTCAGACAGTCAAAATAAACCAGTGAAATAGGCAGTAAGAGTATGAAAGCAGTTAAATGTACTATAATTGTTAATGTAAAAATATTTCAGTCTAAGGGAAGTCAATTTTAGATTCAATTGCACAAAAAAAATGCTGGGGAAAGTCTTTTTGCACTGTTTTGCTTTAATAGACGGTTAACACGTTGATATCACTTTGCATGAAATGGAGATCTTACTCAGCTAGTTTAGAGTCATATCAGCAATGCATACCGCTTCAAAGAGGCTGACTCATTTTCAAATGCTACTGAGGTCAGAGTTTAACGGCGGTAAAACCTATTAAGACGCTGCTCTACACATCACATCCTCCATCCAACGCTCTCAGTTAATCAGCGATTTAAACCATCAGCTCTTGCACACAAGTGCATGGTAAGGACTGATGAGTCCTTAAATAGTGTAACAATACACGGATTTATTATTTTCCACACTTACCTCACCAACTTATAAAAGCTGGATACTTTCAATCCTTAACTGTGTAGCCTAAAAAAATCTTCATTGCATTCTTTGCTGCACAATTAAAACCTGAACACAGCAATGTCCTGAAACAGGTTTTGCTTTAACTATGGAAAAGATGACTAATCAACGACTTGTTTGAATTATTAGCATATATGATATATATATATATATATATATATATATACACACAATAGTAGAATGACTAGTAAACATCAGTAGTTGTGCAGCCCCTACAGTATAATGTAATGTCTCTATAATTGGGTAAATTGAACAATACTTAGCATTTGTATCATTCTGTTTAGCTGCTCTAGAGGTGGATGTGCGTCGGAGTCTCGTGTCAGTCATTAGAATAACAGGCCGTACCTATCGGAATGGTGAGTTCAGCTGGTGAACTCACTTAAAATTTTTTTTATCAAATTTAAACTTTACTTACGCTACAGTAGCCTGTCTGCCCCCAAGCCTGTGTTTTTCACATGGCAAGGCAACAAAAATAGGTGTTTTGTAGGCAAGTGTGATGTAAAAATGATCGTCCCTACACATTACACCTTGATGTTATAAAGTGACGTTATTCCAAGTATATCACCAGACCTGCCAATGTTTGCACATTCCACGTAGGAACTCCAAAATTTAAAACTGGAATACGCTAGTATGAGTTATCAGTCAAAACTCTTACAAATGTAAACAGTAGATTAATTGCTTTGTGAAGACATTTCTAGTCACACATGCTTAGTGTATAGGGGGCTTGGTTGCTTTATTGTCCTTGATATTGCTTTAATACAGGTCAGATAACTGTGTGGACACTGAGTTAGATAGAGTCTTACAACATTTTTATGAGACGGAATGTGAAAACTGCTGTAGAGTGATCAGTAAATCAGAGTAATGTAGGGAATTTAATTATTTACCTCAATTATGAATTCTGTTGAATTCTGTTGAAACAATGTTCTATGTAATGCAGATTTTCCAATGTAGGCAATAGTTTGAACACAGACTATAACTGCCACCCAGTCAGGAGCAACAGGAAAAGTTCCCTGAATTTCATTACACTGCTTTGTGTGCACGCACAGTAAACATGGCTGCGGGGAGCGACTCCAGTTTCTTGACCATCTATCTGATCAGAGAGTCGGCTGGACACGTTCATGCTACAGTACATTATACACATTAAACAGCATTTGTGTTACATTAAACAGTCATGTTCCTGATTTTGGCACACGCAAATACACAATTATAAGATAATCAAACACAGCAACGGTGGAGCAAAACTGACAGATACAGACGATTCCGAGTTAGTAATATCTGAATTTATAATGAAATACATTTTTGGCATATTGGAGGCGAATCTCTGAAATCAGAATCACATGTTCTAATTTCAGCGAGCTGCTGAGACACACTACAATGTGTTCAAGCTGTGGGTTGGTGTGTGTGACACAGGAACGAACAGACTGCTCTGTGTGTGTGTGTGTGTGTGTGTGTGTGTGTGTGTGTGTGTGTGTGTGTGTGTGTGTGTGTGTGTGGGTGGGGGGGCTCTTGTTGGAGGGATTGAAACACCTGCATTGAATAAAATCTGAGCTAAAGCAGCAGAACAATACATTTCTAATAACCAGGAGAGGGCAAGCTACTGTAGAGAATTCTAACATCATCCAGCTGTGTGTGTGTGTGTGTGTGTGTGTGTGTGTGTGTGTGTGTGTGTTACAACTTGTGTCTGGCATGCCCTGGTTCATGTCAGGTTCTGATTGCATTTGGCTGCGGCTGAAATGAGCCGAATGGCTCTTTGATTAAGGGGGGGAGGGATCCACTGCAGGAGCGGAGAGAGGAAAATCCTGCAGTTGCGTGCACATTTTTTCTCTCTCGCTCACACATGTTGCATATACATTTGTAAGCCTTAAACCACACGTGCAGTTCACTGATATTCAAGTCTATGCCACTTGAACACAGACAGGCTATGATAGGAAAACCTGCTGAGTGTGTGAGAGCCCTAATCCACACGCATGTGCGCATACCATTCACAATAACACTAAATGCGCACCTACACACAAATTCAGTCCAGTCCTTCTAAAAGCCTGCACTTCCTGTAGAGACAGGAAGCCGGAAGCACTCATTCAGCCAAGCGCTTGGGCTTTACTTGCTTCCCGTGATTTCAACAGAGGAACCTTTCAAGCCATTTAACTACCTTGGCCATCTATTGTCTGTCTGTCGTCTGGGCCCTTAGGGCTCTAAATTGAATGGTATTTGTCAGGAATGTGTGGCTAGGTCTCTAATACAGTGCACACTATGCTCATACTATGCACTGTGTGTCTGTATGTAGTACCTGTTTTTTTGTAGGGTATTAACAGCTCAATTTGAGCACTAGCATTTTGTATACATGGAACTAATAAATGAACACACAACATCTCAGATCACTACACTACACCAGAACTCCACACAAACCACTGCTCACATTAAAATCCAAAAATGCTCAACTCAGAAGGGGAAGAGACATCAGAGGCCACCTTGGTTAAATTTTTCTTAAGAAAAGAAAATTAACAAGGTGGCCTCTGAGATCTTTTTCCCTCCTGCTTCATAGAACATACAGCACTTGAGCCGCTAGTGTGCCTTATGCTAAGCTAGAGAACTATGAGTTCATTCATTTCAAGTTTTTTTCTTGATCATTTATGGTTACTAAAACTGTTTTTTTTAACAAGATAACAGTTTTATATGTTACGTAGTACACGCAATCCAGAAATCAATATTATTCTTATTGTAATTTACAATAAGATGACTATGGATTTACATACTCTTCTGTAATTTTGAATGGCTTACATATGCATATTGGAACATGATTGGCTCTTATGTTTTATGACATAACACTTGTTTGTTTATCAATAAGTTTTTTTTCCAGATGAAGTTTTCAGCTCCGGCTGAGTTAATCTTAAAAGCACAATTTTTTTTTTCCCCCCAGCTTTCTCTAAAACTTGGTTATTTGCCAATCGCTACTCACCAGCCAGCTCTCCCCTATCAGACAGCAGGTAGTAGCCAGGGAGGGCTAAGGGAGAGAGTAATGGAGTAACACCATCCCTCCCACCAGAGCACGGCTAATTTTGCTCGCTAGACTCAGAACCACGGCTGTAGCATTGCCGAGATTCAAACTCGCGATCTCCTGATGATAGGGCGAACACTTTTCTGTTATTCCACTTGGGAGCCCAAATGCACAATTACTAATTTGTAGGGTAAATCTATGCTAGACCTCACTAATTTCCCCAAAAATGCACTACATGTTTGCAAAGGTATGTGATTTGAGACAAAATTCAAGTGTGTGTGAGAGAAAGTGGATATGCTCAATACTATCTCAAACTATAAAAATGAAGTGCATAACTAAATCGCAGCAGGGCTGCCTATAAACCTTAAGCTCTGTCTAAATCAGGACCTCACTACATGCAGATGTGAAACTTCCCACAATTCATATTGCTCCATATGCAGGAGAGAGCACACGAAGGTGGCTGTTTACAATCCAACAGGGATTACCACCTCCTGGGCCAGCTATGGGTGGTCACATGTTCCCATCTAGCCAGCCAGCCCCACGCACACACACACACACACACACACACACACACACACACACACACTTATTTCCAGCAGGTCTCTGTAATGGGCAGGGCAGCATTTGACCTCTAGCCTCTAGGCTCTAAAAGAGAAACTCCCGCCATTAAACAGTCAATCTTGACCTATTATCCAATCCAACGCACCACTGCCCACATCTGGATGGTGTGTTTGTGTGTGTGTAGGGATGTTTAACGGCCTGGGTGTAGAGTTCTGACTGCTGAGTCATTAAGATGTTTAATGGTGAAAAGGTTCCAGCTTTGCTGTAGTTAAACAGGACTGACCTTCAGAGCCGTGACTCAGTGCGCTCTCTGTCCTGACTCTGGGGTTCTGGCTCTTCTAATAGAGCGGTATTTGTTATTTCGCCTGTTTGAGGCTAATGTAAAAAGGCTCAAGACATGCAGTGGTGCACCTGTGAAATGCACCCCTGGGGAAACACTGGCTCCTCCAACTATTTCCCGGCCCTCAGGGAGGACTAAAGCAGAACCAGATGGGGATGAGTGGATCACCGGGTCAGATGGGGTCGAGAAAGGATGGAGAGTATTTGTGTGTGCGTGTGAGAGTACAAGAGAGTGTGTGTTTGTATGTTTATCATGATACCTTCCAGACCAATTTAATGAGACATTATAGAACCCAGACCCACAAGGTTTTGTGAGCATCAGTTTGTGTGTCCCCACACACACACACACACACACACACACACACACACACACACACACACACACACACCCTGGAGCTATCACAATAAAGTTCACTGTTTGAACACTTGCCAAATTTTCTAAATATTTTGTATTCAAACGCAAAAAACACAGATGCAATTATTGTTCTTTTAGTCATGTGACTTATTAAAACAGACATTACCTAAACTTTATGATTTGATGGAAATTGTTTTGAATAAATGCATGTAATTGATGGAATATTTAATTTTCACATCTTTTCCAAATTATGTATTGATTTTCTAATCAAATGTTATAAATAAATAAATAAAAAGGTAACTGTTTCCTACAGGTGCATAATTTTCTAGTGACCATACAGTGCACTATATAGGTTTTACAGCAGCATTATCTTATACCCTATGTAGTGATCATATACAGGAAGCAAGATGGAGTTGGAATTTGGGGTGACTTAGCATGTTTTCACATATACTTATTTTGAAATGAACCATACTCTGTCCTGTTAAAGTGGACCTGAAAGGGCTCTAGCTGCAAATGACCTTTGTGCTTTTGGTGTTCACATTACAAGTGGACTCAAAAGGGACACTTCTCTTTCCAGAAATCTCAGCAGAGATCTCAGACCACTTGCTATTCATACCATGACTCCTTTACCGTAGTTTAATAGTGAATATGTGTAATGCTGAATAGTGTCATTCGCAGTGGTTGTTTTATATGACATGATGCTATGATTTGCCTAAAATTTCTATGATTTGGTTGAAAAAACAAAGCAGGCGAAACAGACTTGAAGTGAATCTACCTGAAGAAATGTTCAAAATCTGAACCTTCAAAATCATCTCATGCTTCATGCCATTGAGCTACTGACTGTAGAGTACTGATGTGAGGGGTTGGGGTAGATACATGCAAACACTACATACTGTATATTACACACATACTGTATTCTAATAGTATTATACAGTAACTATTGTTCCTGTCAGAGATACAACACTATTATTACTGCTGCCTAACAACTTAAGCTTTATATCATAACTGCTCATCTGTCATGCTGCTACCTAACACCGTTGACATTATCGTATTTGAGTTGTTTTTCCTGTTAGGTGACAGAAAACTGGAGCTATGCATATACAGCAACTCTCAAGTTCTTTATCTATAAAGCAAAATGTGAAGCAGCCTGAGACTTCTTTGTTTTCACAATGCGCAAATCAAGCAGACCACAAATGAACCACAAACGAACCATACTCACACCACCTGAGTACAGTCTGAGTACGGTTCGCATGTGAGTCACTTAAGAGGGGTCTGGGTTCATTTGTTGTGTTCACATACGCACAGAAAATGCTGAGTCAAGGATCTGAGACCGCTTGGAGCACTGAAACGGACCAAGTGTGAAAACAGCCTTAAATATGGGGCTCTATTTTGACAAAGTATGAAGACAATTTAAATAAGGCTGATTTTTCTGTTTTTGTCAATCTGTAAAATGTGTGCAGTGTAAATTCAGTTATCAAAAACATTACTGCTTTATGTGATATGTGATAACTCACATATCAAGTGCACCAGATGAACAGGAGGAAATGCAACACAAAATGCAACTTAATTTAGCTGCAAAATTCGCTCGTAATGTGTTGGAAATCAATGTTCAATTTACTAAAGCACAAAAAAGTTCATTAACAAAGATAATGTCTTAATAGATAAAACTTTTAGTAAATAAAAGCTTGTGTCTGAACAATGGTTTAAACATGGCCATTTGATATGCCATTTGCTGGTACAGGTATGTACAGAACAATCATCTTTAGATAAAAGTGTGACATTTTAATGTAGCTTGTGGTCAAATGCAAGTCCTGTAAAATTATAAATGTCTCAAAAGGCCTGTTTAATGTGTCGAATTTCTATGTTAAATGTAATATACGATGTCTAGATCTGGACAGTCAGCATTAAAATATAATTTCCTTGATTAGTTCTTTCACCAAGGTCCTAAAATGGTCTGGTATCATTACACAGTTTGTAGGAAACAAGCTGTTCTGGAAAATATCTCAATCGTACAGACATATCCGGCACCTGGCAACACTGCCTATACAGCTCCGAGCAACACCCACGGCACAAATTTACACCTGATTTTGTGAATTAGCAAAATCATATGCAAAACTAGCCAGCGCTGGAAAATGTAAATCAGCTGCACTTACTATTTCTTTCTATTGTTTGTGCCGACCTCCGACTTTTTGCATGATAATACATATGTATGAGGGAGAGAAGTGCACTTTGCATCTTGCCTCTTGCATAGTTGTGAATTTAGGCTTGTACGCCAGTTTCACAATAAACACATTTTTTTCCACAGAACTAAGGACTAAAAATAAAAACCAAATGATGTTCTAAAGGAATTTGACAGCTCTAACACACAGATACACACACAGCTACACAGCTACACAGCCACACACACTCAGAACAACAAGATGCTGAGTGATAAGTCTGGAGGACACGGTCCCAAGAACCTTTTGTGAAAACATGTCAGGTAATTGTGTGTGATGCATCATTATGTGCAATGGAAGAGAATGACAGAAAACTCATCAAGTCACTTAACACCTTCTCTTTATCACACACACTCACACATTCTCACAGAGGCCTCTGCTTTTGCCTGTAGTCATTACCGAAACTATTCTCTGCTGTTCAGGTGGGCATAATGACAGACAAATAGACAGAGATGACACTGCCCATATCATCTAACACACACACACAAACACACACACAGTATTTACTCACTCATGTTCTGTTGTTGACTAGAAAGCAAGGAGGCACTGGATGATTTACACAACTGCCCAATGTGCTCTCATTCACAGACACTACACTCCTGAAGGGCTCTCTGACCAGGGGTTCCTCCTAAAGAGGTTCTACTTGAAACAGACAAGAAAACATTTGGTTTTCTAGTCAATCTACTGGAAAATCTTCCTTAAAGTATGGAGGTTAGTATAAAAGCAAAGAAGGACTAAATCTGGAGTGGAATGTACAACAAAAACATATGAGAGTGATGGTCAGGTGTCCACCAACTTTTGGCCATATAGTGGACAGGATAATGACATTATAGAACCTATTTAGTGAACCAGTGCACCCAAACAAACAATATTTGTAACTCAGCTACAGTAAAAAATAATAATTATATTATATATATAAGTCACTTTTAGGAGTCACTACACATTTCTTACATCTAATTAAAAAATTTATAAATAATGTAAAATCATTATACTTTAAAAGGTTTTAAGCATAAAAATTCATTTGGCCAAAAAGTAGTAATCGCTTATGTAAATGTAGAACATAGATTTTAAACACTTGAAGGCCTTTTTTTCTTTGAATATGAAAACACTTTATAAATTAAAAAAAAAAAATCCAAAAAAAAAAAAAATGGCTCTGATAGCCCCAATATACACAATACTGTATTTCATTCAATCTCAAAAATCCCTCTCTGTCTCTCTCTTGCGTGCACACACACACACACACACACACACACACACACACACACACAGAGAGAGAGAGAGAGAAAACTGTTTTTATTGCCTGTTATAACCAATCTGTCACGGGCCTCCTTCATAAAGACAATAGTCAATGCTCCACAGTCTCGAGGGGAAAGAAAGAAAAAAAGAAGAAAAACACGAGGTCACACACCCTTTTAGCTCATAGTGAGGTTAAGAGTGCAACACCCCTGACACACACTGCTATATTCTCAGCATTTCCAATCTGATCTGGCTACAGAGCTGCACTGTTCCCTTCATACAGAGGCTGTTTGGCAGGCGGCTGCTCCCCCTCTGAAACACACCCACACAACCCTTTCTTCGTTTCCCGTTCTGCTGTCCTGTGTTACAGGGCCCTTGCTCCACCACAACACTCTGGACTGGGAATTCAGTAAATCTGTGTGGCCCTCTGTAAGAACAGTGTGAGACATACGAGGCAGAGCTGCTTTAACTGGAAAACCACCACGTCATAAAGCGTGTGTGTAAGATTTTTGTGCAGTCTAGCCCAGTTCCTCCTATTAGTAATTCTCAAATGATGCAGAAAAAGGTGAACGTATGCAAAAACCAAGAGTTCAGATAAATAAATAATGAAAGCAGGTGGAACTGGCACAGAATGGGGAGGGAGAGAGAGTGAGAGAGCAAGCGAGAGAGAGAGAGAAAGTATAAATTATTTATGAGTGGAAAAACATGATTGATGTGGGATATTTCATTTCCCGTAAGCGTACACACACGCATGCCAGAAGCCTTCTGGACTTCCTCTTGGCCTTCAATGGACAAACAGGGTCTTTTTCAGAGGAAAAGTAAAACTCAATTGCATACAGAAACACATTCAAACACACACACACACACACACACACACACACACACACACACACACACCTGTCCTGCTGGCCCAAGGTGCTGAGGTTTGTTTTCTGGTTGTTTTCAGGGACGGCGTCTGGGAGTAAAATACGCACCAGGCTCATATTCCCTTCAGAGCTCAAAAACAACTTCCACAGAGGATTTACTGTCAGGATGGAAACGATCTACCGAGCCACTGACCAGGTATGCACATTTAGCAAATTCAAACCAAACCACTGAGTCATGTTCAGATGAAACTGTTCACAACAAGAAAATGAGTAAACAGTAAACAACGTTAATATTCCATGGCAGGAAACGTGTACTACAGGCCAGAAAGAGTGCGCTTCGGGTTCACCGCTGTTTTCCTGGACTTCAGGGAATGTAGCTGAACTGAAGCCAGAAGAGAAACAGCATGCTGACTTTAAAGGTGCAGTTTGTAATGATTAAAATGTTTCGAGACCTGTAATAATCATATAATTTCTACGATACATTAGGAAACCCTGATCTGCAGTGTTGTCAAGCATCTGGTTAGGGTTTTTTTTTCTACCAGGCTTCTGTTTAAGCGGTTCTGGCCTGAAAATGAGCTCCGCCCACAACTGAAACAGAGCTGCTCAGCACTGTCTCTTTTCCCTAAAAGGGAACTTACAAGACAAACAGTTTCTACAAAGAGGATGGAGTCAGGGGGAAAAAGGAAGGCTTAATATTTTCATTATAATTTCAATTTGTCCTGCAGGCAGCAGATGGCTCCAAAAATTACAAACTGGTCCTTTAAGAGGTCTGTTGAGTAGTGCATCAGCTTTCTGCCTGATCGGCCAGCTGTACACCAATCTCACATGGACGATACAATCTCTTATAGTTACCTGGACATTATAAGATGTGATAGAGGAACGATAATGACTTTTTACTGCTTTTGTTGCATACATCATGAAACAGATAGATGTGTTTTTAAGCCCATGTATGGACTCAGACATTTCCCTCAACTGCTTCTGAGTAGGTATCTGCTTCGCAACTTCATGAAATAAACTACAGAATTTACAGAGTTTTCTTAGATATCCAGTGAGCTATCCAGCTAACCAGTGTTTTGAACTTTTTATACATACGACTTGACCTCAGATTAGCCCCAGTTTAGCTAGTTGGCCAACCAAATCTATGAAAATGCATATAAAGACCCGCCCACATTCCCATCTATTGACTTGAAGACAGTCCACTAAGAGTCGCTCTCATTTTTACATATGACTTTTCTTTGCCTAGAGTCAAAATAGCTTGCTGGTCTTTATATCAGTGCAGTGACTGGTCATCAATAATCACAGTTAAACTATATATTGTATTAAAATATTATATATTTTATATGTATTTTATAACATATGTATTATATATTATGATAATTTACCCAAGATCACAAAAACA
>NC_069728.1:10271235-10373735 GCF_027358585.1 Pangasianodon hypophthalmus | reverse complement strand
GGAGAATGCAGCAGTAAGCCTGTGTTTGACATTGTGGCCATTCTTTCCCTTTATAAAAGTTTTTAAAACTTTTTTTTTTTTTTTTTTTTTTTAAACAAAAGAAATAGTTCCCCTTGTCCAAAAGGTTTGGTATATGAACCTTTTGTTCTGCACTGGAGACATCAATCCTGCTAACCAGGATGGTTATAACTACATGCCTAAACCCTCACACACTCACTTCAGAAGACATCGTTCAGCTCAGTAATATAATTTGCATATAAACAGACACTGTGTTCAGAAAATTAAATCTATAAGCCAAATTAGCACTATAATATCAATCTATCGAGCAGTAGCGGGCATCCTTGATGCCTCACAGCTCCAGGGTCCACGGGTTAATCGTGTGCTTGGGTTACTGCCTGCTTCACATGTTCTCCTTGTGTCTGTGTGGGTTTCCTCCGGGTTGCCTGGTTTCCTTCCACCTCCCAAAAAACACGCCGGTAGTTTAAACAGCTATGCTGAAATGCTATATAGCTGTGAATGAGTGTATGAATGTGTGTGTGCATGGTGCACTCGCGTCCTATCCTGCTACACACTCGCTGTTCCTGGGATCAGCTCTGGATCCACCGTGACCCTGACCAGGAAAAATCACTCAGTGAAGATGAACGAGTGAACTACGGACTGAAAAACTATTTGTTGAGAGAAAAAAGTGATTTGGAGAAAGGAGTAAATTTTGTATATTTTATTACATTTTAACTGAAGAGTTTCTAAAGTGAGGAAATGTGTTTATATCAAGAGTGTGACGATACACTGATATGTACATTTACGATGGTAAGGAAATATGAAACAATACTGTTAATACGATGAAATTTGAATACAAATAAAAAGCCATACATTAATTAGAAGTAATAAACAAAATAATATTGGATGCTGCAGTGACGTTTCATGTAATTCAGTCTGAATGGCAAAACTGAAAACCAATACCTGATAAGCTGAAGACCGTGATTTCATATATAACCTAATAAACATGCTTACACAAGTCCAACATTCACTCAAACAGAAAAGACACACACACACACACACACACACACACACACACCCTTTACCACCAGTTTCTACTGACTTTACTATAGCTAATTAGTACAATTAGTAATCCTAACAATAACACTAACCTCAGTATCCAAAAAACATCTCACTGGCAATTTGTACAAAAGCATATTTTCTCCACATTTTCTTACCTATCCTCATGGAGACACTTGACAAACTACACACACACATGATAGTGATGTATGGTTGACAATGAAATATTCTCTTTAAATGAATAATACAGCTGAACATGGAATTTACACAACTTACCTCTTATGCCAATGTTTTTATTATTAGAAGACTGCTGTAAAAGCAACAATGCCTTCAAAACACTATACAAAAACTATTATAAAGAGAAGTAAACAGTAATACACTAAAGAAAGTCAGTATTTGGTGTGACAACCCTTTGATTTTTAAAAGTTTATCAGCAGTCTCATTTACAATTTGTCCAGTTTTGTACAGAAATTAGCTGATATATTTTACTGAGCATTCTGGAGAATCTGACACATCTGGCATTATGGGTTTTTTTTGTTTGTTTTGCTTTCTTTGTTTTCTGAAATGTTGTCTATGTTATATGTTACATACAAACATTTTTTCTGTAACATTGAATTTTTGAATGGACACTAAAAACTGAAAATCTACAACTAATATATATATATATATATATATATATATATATATATATATATATATATATATATATATATATATATATATATATATGCCACAGCTTCTATGCTGTGTGTTGAGCATTAATGTGATTCTGGCTTCATTGCTCATCCGCCTGTCCATGTTTATAGAAAAGAGTGTGTTATGGACAAATGTGTCAGAGACACGGGCTTAAAGAGAGTGTGTAATGATTTGCACAGCTTGTTTGCACAGCGCTAAACGGGTGGTTATTAGCTTTGATGTTGGTTACATTATCATCATAGCTCCAGGGTAAAAATTACAGAAGCAAATTTGGAAATCAAACCCAACTTTACAAAGGATTTGAACATCTTTTCAAGATACTTAGTAATATTTGCTTTTAGTCTTCTACAGCTGTACACTGTAATGATTCAGAATCCCTAGAAGAGGATTGCGTTTTTAGTTTGGTTCATCGCAAGGCCTCTGGCTTCCTCATTAGGGATCAAAATCTACATCCGGATTTCTGTAAAACTGCTTTGTGGCCATGATAAAAAGACCATATAAATAACTGAATTAATAAACTGCATTTGGGGTAAAAGGAACTAGGTGTAGATGCTTTTTTTTAATGTTATATCGCTGTTCATTCAAGTGATTACTGTTTACTTAAATGGTTTAATGTTATACTCATCCAACAACAACAAAAAAAGGTGATGGAGGATATTGTGTAGTTACTCTCAGGGTTGTTTGACATCTTATTTTGCAAAGATTAACAAAATGGAGACTGAGTATGTGTATGTGAACAAGCAACAGAGCTGTAAAATAGACAGAAAGCTAGACAGTGAGAATGAGTGTATGTGTGTGTGTATATGTGTGCGTGTATACCTCCACATAGTCTCTGGCATGGCCCCAGTCTCTCTTGGAGTCCAGATTACCCAGACTGAAGTACTCTAATTGGCCGAGGTGGATCTTTGCCACTGAACGACTAATTTTCCGTGTCACAAAGTTAGAGCCTGTGAAATACACACACACACACACACACTTAAATACTACTATTTATATAGTCTCAATTCAGTTTCAATAAACATCATATTCAACATCCTTTTCTCCCCATTTTGCGTATCTTTAACTTATTTTTTCTTTCTCTCCTTCTCCCTTTCACTCTCCTCTCTTTTCTTCCACCCCCAATGCAAAATGTCAGGATAAATCTCAGTTGTCAGGCCAAAATAAATCCCACAGTGTGTCAGTCAGTCAGTCATTTAGTCGCGCACACAAACACAGGCACACACAGGCATAAAATGAGAGTCTTGTCTAGTCAGTGGACCACCCCGGAGGCAGCATGAGCCACTCCAATGTCCTGCAAAGCTGCCAGAGAAACACACACACGCACACACACACACACACACATACGTGCTCAGATCTGTGGGAAACCTTGGGCGCTCCAAAGACCTGCTGGGCTGGGCTGCGTTTAAAAGCAGACAGAGGTTGGAGCTGTAATGTAGTCAGTAACTCCACTCCACCACAGCTGCAGGAGCGGAACATGGGGGCTCAGGCTCGGGTTACGCTCGCAGTAAACAAGTCCAATAGCATGCACGTTCAATAAGCAGCTAGTATAACCATGGAACTTCCTTTAAACGCTCCTCATTATGCATGTGTGCGTGGACATGCGTGTGCACGTGTAAACGTGTTTGTGCGAGTCATTTTTGGTGTATCTGTCTGCTATTGAGCCAGTTACATAACCCGAATTCATACACAGAAGACATGAGAAGCAAAAACATCATCTGTATTAAACACGCGACAGCATTTAAATGATCGGTTCACTCCAATTCCTGTACAGATGAACAGAAATCTATCAAATGTAGACAAATGGGAAAACTTCAGCACATCTTTTGAGTAAATGTGTGTGCGTGTGTGTGTGTGTAACTGCATATTCAAGTGTGTAAGATGCAGCTAGTGTGCTGCAGTAGCCAAATGTGAATACATCCATCCTAATAATCCATTAAATCCCATCTTATTATTCAGTTATTCATTAAAATATATCATTCAGTAACTACAGTGAAATGAATAGAACAAGTATAAGAGTGAGGAATGATGGTCTGTCTGGACTCAGAGACTTGTTAAAGGTTAATGTGATTGCTCGAAAAAACAATATTATATATGTATGTGTGTGTGTGTGTGTGTGTGTGTGTGTGTGTGTGTATATCAAAATAAAAAAAGAAATAAAAAAGAAATCAAAAACCAGTATAAACCTCTATCCAGTGAACTAGGGTAATAATCTTATACTTTATGTAATAATCACCACAATCATCTGAGAACTTTCATAAACATAATCATTCTCTGTTTCTATCCTGGAAAGTGCAAAGATGTGCTACATGGAATAAAAAACACTAATAATCGGTAACAAATCAACATCACTTTTCCAGAACAGTTAAGAATGATTATTTTTTTAATTGTTTTTGCTCCTAATAAAAATCTGTTCCTTTATATTTTTTGTCCACGTTCCTCGGTGTCATTCTGGCATGTTGTTCATTCATATAGTGCGGCTGATTCAGAGTTATCAGGTATTTTATTTGATCACATTTTTCATGATCTCCAGTCATTTTCAAAGCTTTAGAGCAATAATTGCAGTATGTTTCATTACAGTGATTTATCACAAATGATTTGTTTAATCTTTTAATCACTGAAAAAGCAATAAGTTTAGATTATAAAGAGATTTGATTATAATAATACTATTTGCACACAAGTACCGACACTGACCCACACACAGTTACAGAAACACACGATTGTCTGACTTCTTAATAAACACAGTTTGGCAGCTTAGAACACTATCATTCTTGCTAACAAACCCAGGAACAGCTCAAAAAGCACAACACACACTCACACGCACGCAGAACGCATACACTAAGAAAAACTGAACTAGCCATCTCTGACACTATATTTACGCTAGTATATGCAATAAGTCACTCATGTCACTTGTAGGTTGTATCCTGTGGGCATACAGCAAGTAAACTAATCTAAGCTAGCTAAGCAAGCTAACTACACACTTTTGCTAGAGGCACAAATGATTTTATTTGTAATGTCTATACACATTTAATAAGAGGTCATACATGACAGGATAAGATGAACCCAGTGTTACAAGTTTTTCTTCTATTTTTTGCACATCAAGTAGTAAATAGAAACTAATTTCACATAGCAACTAAAGTTATAAGTGAGGAATTGAAGAAATGTCAGACCACATACACCACAGGAGTCGAATCATTCGAGCCAGTAGTTTGGATTTATGTTACTGCGTCACACCTAATTTGCATAGAATTAAAAAAAATCTCAATTCAGATGTCGCTTGTCGTTTTGCCACATGAATCACAGTATGTTAAAGTAACTTAGAGTGTGTTAAAGCATGTGTGTACACACATACACAGGAATACATTGAGGGAAGTTTAACAGTGTCTCCCCAGAGGCACTGTGCTCCATCACAAAGGGTTCCTTCACCACGCGCCGCTCACGGCCAGGTGTTGGAGCTTGGCAGGAACGGGACGGGCGGCTCAAAGCTCAGCACTCTAAACACCACAGCGACTGCGAGGGCTGCGGCGAGCAGCGGGAGATCCGATTTCATCTCCCATGTTTGGCGATCGACGAGAGCGTGGCTATAACGGATTTGCTGTGTGTGTGTTAGCATGTGTTTGAAAGGCTACGACGGGCCGTCTCCACGCGCCGGCTCGTGTTTCCAGCTGGAGTGTAATTATGTGTGTGAGGGGAGTCGTGAAGAGGAGCAGAGACGCAGAGATCTGACCGCAGCCCGGGATCGGCCTGGCTAAAGCCTGCCTGCTCACTGGCAAAAAAAAAAAAAAAAAAAAAAAAAAAATGTGCACAGTTTCAAAAACAGGCCGTCTGCAGGTGTGTGCATGCGAGAGAGCAGAAAAAAACACAACCCGTAGAAACGGAAAGCTGTTTCGAAATCTTTGTGTCTCTCTCTGTCTGAACACAGAGTCTTATTATACTCTTTTCAGCTGCTATTAAAGTCCTGTCACACAAATATGGAGGGTGCTAACTAGCAACATTCGGTCTACTTTTCCAGCCAGAGGCTGTGTGTGTGCATGCGCGTGTGCGTGTGCGCGTGCGTGTAAGAATGTGACGAGTGACACTTCATTTTGAACACTAAAGCAGCATCTCTGTCATTCGCCTCCTTGGTTACTGTGCCAACAAGGTTAACACAAACACAGGTGTGTGAGACAGAGTGTAGAAAAACGTGTTTGGCTTTGCGCATGCTGGACAGCTGAGAACTTGAACGTATTCATACAGCTGCTGGTCCCTCAGCTGAAGAGCTCCTGCTCTTTAAAGTGTTCCTCTTTCATCAAAAGCAAGTTTTCACGAGAAAACAAAGCTGCAGTGACAATAGTTACCAGCACGATGCGTGTACGCGCACACACACACACACACAGTATCCAACTGCTCTCACTGCAAAACTGAAACAGAGAAAAACTTTGACAGCAGCTTTTACCCTTGATATAACTTTGAGCAATTCAGCTGCATAATACTGAAAATATGACTAAATGATGTGACTATACAGTTCTGAGTGTAACTCATGCATCAGTACTTCAGCACTCGCTAACTTTAGTTTTAGCTACAGTGCAGTGAGGAACCCCTTTCAGAAAACCAGCCCACTGAGCCCAATTTATAAAATATACAATATTTGATAAATACAACTAAAATATCAAACGAAATTTGAACATCATATATATATATATGATATATATATATATATATACATATATATATATATATATATATATATATATATGTATATTTATAATATACATACACGCACGCTTATGTGTGTATGTTTTATATATATATATATATATATATATATATATATATATATATATATATATATATATATATATATATATATATAAAAAACATACACACATAAGCGTGCGTGTATGTATATTATAAATAATATATATATATATATATATATATGGACAATATTTATAATATTTTTGTTAGGCTTATAATTTTAAACTGCTGTTTTTTGTTCTTATATTATGTTATTTTTGCACTGTATTTTTACATTTTATGTTTTATATCACTTGGTTTATTGCTTCATTTAAATCTATCATGCTTTCTTTTCATTTGGAAGCGTTCCAGCTGCCTGATGTATTGACTGATTTAATGCTTCTTTTATTCCTTTAGTCTTTTAGTCTTAGCAAGTTGTTTTCTATTTCTTATTTCAGTATCTTCATATTCTGTGATTTTTGTAACTATGAGGTTTACTATGTTTACTTTAAGTTTATGCGGTTTATTTAAACACACACACACACACACACACACACACACACACACAGGCTAAAACTGCATGACAGGTAGCTGATTAGATGATAATATTTTATATATTTTATGACATTTGCACACTTAGTGTGTAACATTGAATTTGTTAGTAAGAACACTGCTCTCGTGTTATATCATTACCTGTTTTTTTCCTAGTGTATACTTTGTAAATGTAAAATAAACAAGAGCATAACCTTTTTTTTTTTTTTTGTAAAAATAAGTGGTTTTACTGTCGATACTGTGCTGTGTTGTTTCTAATTCTCACCCTAGTAATACTGTCATATATATATCATTAAATATATTAAAATATCTGTCTTTGAATATCACTTTTTCATGTCGGCTTATTAAGCCACATGTGTGTACACACACACACACACACAGAAGCTGAGGTTTTTGTTCTTTTTCTCTTCACTACACTTCATGGTGGATTTGTGTGTGTTGTTCTTGGTAAATGCCACCTCGAGCCTGGTCCAGAGGGGATGAGTGTTTTCATTACTGGCAGCAGAAGTGTGTTTAACATGAAGGGGTTAAAATACAGAACAGAGATTCAAACAGACTTAACTCTCTGATCTGCTGCTGGAATGAATGTCTGCCTCGTGGTGGACAGGAAATTAACCCAGATCCGTCCCCTCCCTCCGGCCTACTCATACACTTTCCTTCCCTCTCTCTCTCTCTCTGTATTTATGTACATATCTGCCCCTTCTCTCTCTCTCTCTCTCTGCCTGTCTTTCTATCCATCTCTCTGGGCTTTTGTCCACTGCTTGCATCTTTAAAATTCAGGGAAACAACCCTAGAATATATTTGTCATCTAAAATGCTAAAATTAGAGCATAACATCACAGTCCTTCCAGCACCCCACCTTTTTTCAGTTTTTGTGAAAGTGTGTGTAAGTGTGTGTGAGTTTGTGTGCGTGTGGTGGGAGGTGCTGCTCTTCACAGCAAACTGTACATCGCCATTCATCACACACCCTCTTAGAGCAATTACACTGCCCGTGTGTGTCTTGTGATCTCACCTCTTCTAGGGCTCTCATGATTGAAGAGAATTCCATTCACAGCAAACAGATTATACGCCTCCCTGAAGTTCACTACTATCCAGTACGCATACAGCTTAGCAGCACCTGAGACACACACACACACACACACACACACACACACACACACACACACACACACACACACACACACACACACACACACACACACACACACACAGAGATAAAGTTAATTAGAAAGTACGGACAGTCAAATCTGTGTAAAACTAGCACCTATAAATTTCCTTTAATTATTAGCAAAGTAGCTTCATAGCAAACTTCAGAAACCAGACATGACTGGCTGTCTGACTAGCTGCGCAAAATTAATTTTTGCTTCACATTGGCTTAAAAATGCTATTTATATAAAACAAAAAGATTAATTTAAGACTTGTGTAGAGGCAGACGTTTTAAAGGTGCAGTCTATAAAGTGTTTCCTGTAATAATCATACAATTTCAAAGACAAAAACTGTGAGCTGCAACAAGGCATGCAATGCATCTGGCTAGTTTCTCCAGTTTGCTGTTTATATTTTTCTGACCCAGAAATGATCTCCTTCCTCAGGCGAATCACATCAGCCTAGCTCGGTCTCTTTTTTTACTTTAAAAGGCAAGTTATGAGGGTGCATTTTCAACTAAAGGGGTCGATTTGGAGGAAGGAGGAAGCTTGTCAATCATTGCAATTGTGATTTCTCCTGAAGATGGCAGAAGACAGTAAGAATGAGCGTGTGTGTGTGTGTACCATAAGGTGAGCGAGGGTAGAACGGCGTGGTCTCTGTCTGTGGGATCTCCTGCACTTTGCCGTACAGCTCGCTGGTGGAGGCCTGATAGAAACGCACTTTATCCGTCAAACCGCACGTCTTTATCGCGTCCAACAAACGCAACGTCCCCACGCCGTCGACGTCTGCAGTGTACTCTGCCAGGTCAAAGGAAATCTGACAAAAACACACACAACAATCTCATTAATTACAAAGGAATACTCCTGATCTTTACCTGTAATGTATGTGTGATTATCACAGCCACGATTCCCTGAGAAAAAAGCTGAAAACCTGGTTGCTCCAAACTCACTTATAATGGAAATCTAAGAGTAGTTAAAATTCAAAAACACACCTTTTACACTCGTTTTAGGATGAGACAGACATACAGTGTACCAAAGCTGCTCTTATATACCATAGTTATTAGCCTTGTTTCCTGAGTAGACAGGAAGCCCAAGAGGCTCTTATGGAATAAAAGCAGTCCAGGAGGAAAAATTATCCAGGGTGGGAGTCCAGTTCAATAACCTGTCAAGAGACCAAAATTTCCTACTGGTGCCCCTGACCAATTATACCTCTGTCTGAAGAACTTATAAACCTGCTTTTTTTCTTTTTTCTTTTTTTTTTTAATAAAGAGTATGGGAATAGGTGTGCTGTTATTGAAAAATGATCCACAACAGTGTGGTGTTGTGAAGTGGATGTAAAATTTTTAGATTATTTTCTAATAACAGCACCACACGAAGTGTTTTATTCTTCTAATACCACATTGACTTGCCAGTAAATACAATTTTTTTTTAATTAATGAACAACACATCATACTTTTTATCCATTTATAGTTATGTCCACAAGACGAGTTAGTTCCTGTTATCACTTACATTATAGAAGCTATAAACAATTGTCTCCTCACCAGCTTCATTTTTTTTTAATAAGACAAAAGTTAATAAGAATGCAGCTTTTCATATTAATGAGAAAGAGGAAAGTTGCCAAGTCCACTGTCCTGAAGACTGTTACAATGTGCTAAAGCTGGAGACTCCTTCCATAAATGTTAGATGTTAACATTCCATAGATGTTAAATAAACATCTCCTTACACAAAGCTTCTCCATATCAACAATTATATGGTTTTCTTTGTTTGTTTCTTTGTTAAATAATAACGAATTTTAAAAAAAAAAATATGTTTATTATTAGGCTTTGATGATGTGGAGTGGCGGATTTATGACTTCAAGAGTGTTTTGGTTTAAAAACATTTCTGACTGACCAGCAACTGAATTGAGATTCAATATGTTTTTTCAGGGAAACAGGTTGAAATTCTTGTCTGTGGTAACTGCACGTACTCTGTAGGTTTAAAAATGCTGGCTTATTCCTTGAAGGCACATCTCAGTGTTAATGTTTCTGTCCATTGAAGTAACCGTTGTGACGCAGAAGTTTGTAACACTGTGTATGTGGTGGGAAAGGAGCTGTTATTGCAAACTCTACACTCCCATAGCCAGCTCACAGAGACTCGTCCCCACACGTGATGGGGAACCCAAAATCCGCTGCCAGTGATGACTAGAATGATGACTAAGTGAGAGAAAACTGACATGAGCTAATACCGGCTAAAAATGGCTCGTCTTCTCAACATCAACACACTCCTTTCATACACACGCCTCCACTTGGCGTTCCATCGAGACAAAAAAACGCGGCTGTAGTGGGAGGATGATCAGAATCGGAGCACAAGAGCGTGCATCTACCAAAGCACCAAGAGAAAGCCGCAACCCTGACAGCTGATTAGTGCAAGATGGAAACTACAGGCAAATATTTTGGTGTGTTTGTAGAAGACTGATGGCCTTTTTTGAGACGTGTGTGGGCGAGTGTCAGAGCTGAAATGCCGAGACGATCGAAAACAGAGAACGAACCAGAAAAAGAAAAAGGGCGAGTATGAAGAAACGGGGCAGCCACAGAAAGCTGACATCATCTCGCTGTCTCTGGTTCGACTTGTTTACAGACTCGCTCAGCTGTGTTGCCTGGCGATCAGTAGCCTGAGTGGTCATCGCAGCTATGAGCTGTGGTGACTGTGGGAAAATTAGGACGAGACGGTCTGGAGAACCGGCGCTGAATTCTGTACTGAACAATGTTGACATTAGCATTGACATTAGCTGCGCTCATGCATAGACAGCTACCATTAATATCAGTTAGACTGATGGAGCAGAAACAAGTTATTGGAAAAATAGAGAAGATATATACTGCTTCAGAGTCTGACTTTTTATTTTATTTTATTTTTTTTACTCAGAGGATTCATTTCTACCAAAAATCCAGATATCAGCAAGAAAATCTGACCTGTGTTTCACAACACCCCAGAGAGTGTGAGGCAATCGGAGCAAAGCTTGGTTTCTTGTTAGATGCAAATTATATTCTCCGAGTGAGGCAGAGCAAACGAAGTGCATTATTCAAATTTGATGACTCAAACACCAGATACGGTTGCATGGTAAAAAGCTTTTAAAAATCCACAGCTTTTACTCCCAATGTGCTACATATTCATTCGAACAGAGATTTAATATTAAATCGCATCAAAGGCTAAGGTGTACATAATTTCTCCACTTTCCTCAAAGACAAAAAGACGTTCTACTGTCCAAAGTGTAGTGTAAATCCTCACACACAGACTTGGTTATGTCATTTCTGACACATTGTTCTCTATTAAGCTAAACCTAAGGATGCCACAGAGCTGAAAACATCAGGAGTGGTCATGTTAAAGCAGAGTCCGTTTCGTCCTCAGCATATGTGTTGGGGTCACTGCAGCCGAGCTTCAGGCTCCGGTAGGAGGCGCAGCCCAAAATTTGGAGGTGGGAATGACAAAAAGTTACAATAAGAATTTTTAAATGGACTAATTTGGCTAATGTTGAACCTGTTTGTGAGTAAAGTATGTTACTATTAAAGCGATTAGACGAAGGTGAGTGTGGGATTTAAGCAGGAGTAAACTGAAGGCTATAGGATTTCTCTAAGCACTAGCTACGTCAGCTTTGTACCTCTAATTAAAAACTAAAATGGCGTATCTTCCACAAATTGGAAATTTTTCCAAACTTTTGCTAAGCTGTTACTCGTCTCACACTGTTGTGTATTGTACTTTATGTTGTTTTGCGTACTGTTCTGTGTTCCTGGAGAAACGACATTTCGTTCCAATGTATACAAGCTAAATAAAGAATGACAATAAAAACCCACTTGACTTGACTTATTCTTGTGCATTGCCTTCACCTGCTCCCTGGCTTCAATATTCAACCACAACGAGCCAAGACTGTTGCAGGGGTTCACAGGACTGTGTTTGTTGTTGGAAATGATTAGGGGCTTATTAGGAAAGTAGACAAATATACAGCAAAACCACTTGCTGAGTATGCAAATATTCAATTAGAGCTGTCAGAGTTGAGGGAAAGGACTTGCGCCCCATGGCTCTCTCTCTCTCTGTCTCTCTCTCTCTCACTCACACACACACACACACACACACACACACACACACACACACACACACACACACACACACACACACTTTACTCCCTCTTCTTCATCTGCTTCACTCTATCAATACTCCTCCTCCACTCTTCAAGCCTTCCACATGTCAGCACGGAAATTCATCAGCCAATTAAATTCATGCTTCATTTGATACTAACGTCTCTTTTTTCTTTTTTTTACTCGCTATTCCTTTCCCTCTGACTGGCCAGACACCTCACCTCATCATTCACTGCCTCTCTCCAGTATAAACATACAAACGCGGCAACAAGCCCAATCATTATGGGCTGCAGTAAGAGCCTGACGCTGCTCTGAGCTGTACTCATCACGCTAGTTCAAGTGTGTTTATGCGTAAAGTCAGATTAGCCTAAAAATAAACCATTAGACCAGGATTTTTTTTTATGACTCATACTTAATGGGAACTGGTTAAAGGAGTAGTCCACCATTTTCCAACCTTCTCTACCGCATCTGTAGTGCGTGTGCAATTTCCACAGACAGTAATTTGTACACATTTCCCTAAACTGAGAAAAGAATAAAAATGTGTTAAATTTAACTGAGAGTGGAAGTTAAGACACTTAAAGAAAAGAAAAAAAAAAAAAAAAAAAAAAGGCATGTACGTCAAAGTTCCTCTGCCAAATCTAAATAAAAGTTGCCCTTTTTGGGTTGGGATAACTTTTTCAGAGGGAAGAGTGTATGATTATAAATAGAGAAGGCACCAGTCTGATACCCAGATTGGACACCTGATCATGGAACAAATGACAAAGTTTGGAATTGGATTTAGAAATGAAATATATTTTTGGAGCTGAAAATGTTTACATATAACAAACCTTGACTTGGGTCTTTTTTTTTTTTTTTGGTTTGATTTTATTATATTTACAATATAAGAGGACTCTTTTTGTGCAGAAGAGTTTAACTGTGAAGTGCTACAAAACATTTTAAAGCTTAGTAGTTTTTAAAGAAAACAATATCAGATGGGTATTGATAGCTGATATTCAAGCTTTCAGTATTGGGATATAAAAAAATTGGTATCTTTCCATCTCTAGTTATACTTTATCCACTTATTCAACAGAAGTCAAAGTGAACATAAAAAAGTGCCTCAAAATGTGGGATAAAATCAATGGGAATCTTCTACATAAAAACTACACAAGGACAATCTAAAATAAGAACTTTATTGCTAATGTGCTACAGTTTTGTAGTTTTGAACTTGAGTTATACAACATGTTAATGTTTCCTGACAGAATTCAACAGCTGCCCCTTGACTCCCATTATAAGTGAGTAAACAAGTGTTCATTCTTTTTTTTTTCAGTACAGAGAAATGTGTCAGATTTTGTGTATAATTTTCATACACACTACAGCTGCTGTAGCTAGAGAGTATGTTGAGCAATTCTGGAGTATCTCTTTAAAGAATTTGTGCACACTCCAATTCTCTCAATATTGATCACTGTGTGAGATGTATAGGTCCTCCCGCTCTTTGTCTCTGTCTCACACACACACACATGTGCGTGCGTGCGTGCGTGCGTGCGTGTGTGTGTGTGTGTGTATGTGCACTCTTGCTGCAGGTTAACTTAGTGCTGACAGCAGTTAACAGCTTCCACATGTGAGCAAACCCCCCCCCCCCCTTTAACCAGCTTACCTCTCACTCTGACATATACACACACAGGGCATGTTGTGTCATCTCAGTTGACAGGTGCTGTCAGTTAGAAGTTTGAAAGAATGAGAGGAGCTATTGTGTGGTTAACTGTGTGTCAGAGCAGTTATGTGCACACCAAACAGCGATAGCACACTGACAGGCTAAGCGGCGTTCGTGCTGAAATCCCCCACAGCATCACGGCGCAGGAATTCGACTATGCCGCCGTTGCTGTGCCCCAAATACAACTATCTATTATGCGGAGAGGTACACACACTCCTGTGCAATCCGGTGGGTCCAGTCCATTTTCCAGTGTGACAACTTAATAATAGAGCTCAGATGAGAACAAATCTTATATATAGCTTTGCTATTTATATAGCTGGATTGTGGAAGTGTTTGCAATTTATTCATGTAATACGATTAAGAGGATTCTGTTTCAAACCTTGATCTCTTTATCTCGACTTCTATGACATTCAGCACCTCACTTCTATGCCTAAAATCCTTATTCATACACACAAAGTATGAACAAAAAGTACTAATAGGGATGTACAGTTCCTCTAAAAAGTACAAATTTTCATTCATTCAAATGTATTCAATTATTAATAATAAAATTTACACTGCCACAGACAAAGACCGTCCAACAAAAGTGAAAAGGCTGAATCCCAAATGCTCACAATTTATATGCTCACTACATAGAGTATAACATAATGGTAGTGGAATGTATGTAGTGCACTACTTAAAAAACACAATGCTCTTTGACTCAGCCACAAAAAAAGCAGGACTCTATTAAGAGCTTAATGGAAATTTACACATCTGTTTCTTTTCTTATCATTATTATTATCATTATTATTATTATTGTTGTTTTTAATATTGTGAAATATTGTTTGTAATATTGAGACTTACATTACATGACATAACCCAGAAAATGTGATAACAAATATAAAAATTTTGATTTTGCTTTCATATAAGTAATTATTGTTGATATTAGTGAGTAAGTTATCTACTACTGCAGAGCCAGAGAGACCTGAAAGACCTGAAAGAAAAGAAAATTACAAATCGTGAACTTTGAAAACTGCAAATGTTACAAAGAAAGCAAAATCCTGAATGAAACCTTCTCGAAGGGTAATGCCGAAACAGTTCACATGCATTATTCAGGGGCTATTTGAGGGCTAAGAGACCGGCTGAACACGAGACTGTTTCTGCACAGCTGCACTTTTAGCTAATAGAGTTCAGGTGCGATAAACTTTCCTCTTTTTTTTTTTTTTTTTGTGGGGACGCAGTGAACCAAGACAAAAAAATATTTTAGAGCAGTTTGCAGCTACGTAGTTTCATGGCTCAATGACCAAAAGCAAATAAAGTTTTTTTTTTTTAATGCTACAATTTAAAGGACTGCGCAATATAGTGTATATATTAATAGATAAGACTGCCATTACAGAGGAGTTATTTATTGAGAGTTATTTATTACATGAGACTTGGAGTAGAAAGAAAGGGAAAAAAAAACCCTGCCATGTCACTCAGAGTACAAGCAAAATAAACATGTTCTCCCAGCAGTGTGGTCAAAGATGAAAAGGATTCTCATGATAATGATAATAAAGTGAAAATATGTTGAATATAGGTGAATTTAATATATTTCTTGTTATGAAATAATACAACTTCAAAACATTATTAAAAATGTCTAGGCTTAATAATCTTATTTTTTATTTTTATTATAATCTCATACTATATAAAATCAACTAAATTCAAGATATTTTCACTTGCTAAGATTTTTTTATGCAGTGTTCAAAATCGCAAAAAATATGAGAAGTTATGATCTTTAAATATGCAACCAAAATTAACCAGTTTATTTATTAGTTTAGAACTGTAGTGAGGACTGTTACTCTGAATAATGTTGCACTTTCAACTTTTCCCTCATAATATAGGTTTTGAGTCAATAGCAAATTAAGAGTAGATGGATGTTATTTATGCACATTAATAATTTTCTGTAAAATTAACAGCTTTAAGACATAAAAGCACATCTTATCTTTCATCTTTATGCTAGTGTGAGTGGAGTGTAATAATAAGAAAACAAAAGTATATATTAAAGTTAAATAGTCAGTTAATTAGGTCATGATATCTAATAAACCAGCAACTCAGTGTAAGGATATAAAAAATTTTTAAATTGTTGCATATTATTGTAATGTAAATCATCTTTTCTCAGACACAGTCTTTGTGTGTATTATGTATGTATTATTCACGCTAAGAGCTATTATAGAAATAACCTCAGGATTTTTCTCCAAAAAGCGTGAGCTGCTTGAGGCGATGGATTCGTGACAGGAATGTGTCAGTTTACTCCCAGATATACCCCCACTACAGAATAACTTTTCAGACATACTCAATCAAAACTGCTTGTGTGTGTGTGTGTGTGTGTGTGTGTGTGTGTGTAAGCGAGAGAATGTGTGCACACATTTCTGTAAAGAACGTGGCAGTCCCAAAAGTCTGTGTGCTGTAAATCAAATCCTCTGCGTAGTTTCCCAAAAGCTTGACACTGATGGACTATTAGACATATTTAGTCATCATGACACATGGTGCAGCGCGCGAAGAACACGATCGACGCTTGCACATAAATCTGTCATGAGCGATAAAATCTTAAAGGTGTGCGCTTGTCATTAGAGAACACCTATCCTCCATTTCGGTGCATTCCTTCACCACCACCGTTGGCGGAACCTCATCCCACTACTAAAGCTGAAATGCTCTCGACTCACTGCGCTTACCAAGACGTGACATTTTTACAGCATAAAGTGGCATATTACATTTCAAAAAATATACAACTGAAGTAATGTAAAACCAGCAGAACTGTCGGGATCGTGCAGAACATATGGAGCGATTGCATTATTTGCAGCTGGAGGAGGCATTCCTAGGCCAGGGGGTGCATGCAGGAACAAGCTGGAGTGAAAAAGTCCCAGCAACGTACGTGGATGTCAGGCTGATGGCACATTTAACGTGAATTTAGTGTGATAAAAGAGGGAGCACACTGACTGGGAATAAATCACAGAAAGTCTGTCAGGCCCCCATGGAACATGAACTGGCCTATGTGATTCATGTCTTTCACAACGAAATAAATCAGCATGTGTGGGTTTTTGCAGTGCCACAATAAATCGTGTTTTTAATCTGGTTGTGGTGATGTGATGTCATTCTTCTGAATAAGGCCTCATTTGTTAGTAATGACATCAGCCAAGGTAAGACTGATTTACACACACGCAAGTTAATGCAGTAAGAGTGTGTGTGTGTGTGTGTGTGTGTGTGTGTGTGTGTGTGTGTTTCACTCTTTAATTATAAAATGAATCACTCCTAATAACGTGGTGTAGTTGTACAGGTTGGCCATGACTGCCATATTATAAATACTTTAACTAATTTAGGAATACATTTCTAAATGAGCTGTGCAGCACGGTGAGATCATTCATCACCTCATGACATATGACATTTTCACAAAATGCATCATAATATTCATGAACTCTGGTTTCAAATCTATTTATATTTAACAGCTACAAAAATTAAATAGGAGCATGAAGAAAAATGTACAAGTTGGAACAAAAAATATTTTTTAACCTCCAACCAGCTACATGTTCCTGTCCTGAGAAATAATAAAGTTGATTCCTGTTACAAAACTACCTGTTATTCCTCACAACACCTGAGTGTTATAGAAAGTTTATATAAATAAGGCATACTGGGACATTATTTATAGAAATATCAATGTCATATGATAATGACTCGTTTGAAGTATGAAGTATTTCACTTCACTATAAACTACACAAACCACCGGAGCTGTTCTTCAATCTCCTAGCCTTCACACTTCTAATCCCGATGCAAACAGACCCTGAAATGCTGTTAGGAAAAAAAAATATCCATCTGAGCCAAACAAACAGCCGCCACTCAGCGCAACGTGGGATTTGTGCACACACACTGTTGAGTCTATGCCCACCACCAAGATACACCACAGTACACTTTATCCTGGGATTTAGCACAGCCAGCGGCCTCTTTGTACACATCGTCTGTACACTCTAACCACACTAAGTTTTTAAAAAAAAAAAAAAAAAAAAAAAAAAAAACACACAACATGGAGGAAAAAAGCATATACAGTAAATGTAGTGGAAAAAAAGGTTTACGTTTGTAATAGGGAAAAATAATCCTATTTGCTATTATCTTTCTTCCTCTACAGAGAAGTACTTGCTGGGCGCACACACGCGCAGACACACACACACACAAACACACACACACAAGAGCAACACTCTGCTGGCCCCTATGGGTCAGACCAGGAAATGTGTGTTCAAAGCCCTAGTCACTCCTGCAGTCAGGATACACACTATAATCAAGTGATAAAAGATTACAGCACAGATGATTTTATAAGTAGGGATGCATTGATACCGAAACCGGAATCAGCTTGATGCCATGCTCACTTACACACTCATGTACCTGTAAAAATTGCACTGATACCTACATCCGAAACCACGTCACACTATGTGCTGCAAGCCTTGTGCAGTTTGCTGCGCTACAATGACAGCAATCTGGACTTTTTTCATGATTAATGATGGCAATCAAAACCAAGCAGACTGCAAACTGCACTCTGTGAATATACCAAGAGGAGGAACTACAGCATCTCCTTATGATAAAAGTAACCTGATAAAAACATCTTAATACGTAACATAAAACTCAGCACAAGAAGTAAGTGCTAGTGGCGCACAACAGCAAAGAAAGATGGAGGCTAGGAGAGAATAAAAATCTCTCTAGACAATGCTGGGTGAGTGAAAATAAAAGCTCTTATCCAGTATGCTGTTCTGGATGATCGGCGCTACCGGTCATTGATAACAAGCAATTCTGACACAGTGAACACAAAAGAAAATGTAGTGTATGTGCATGCGTACTTATGTGGGCTTTTCATGACCCCTTTTTAAACCAGGAAAACAAACAGATCTAAATAAAATCTTCTCCGACATCCCTGATTGATTATATTAAAGGCTAGTTCACAATTCGGACATGTCATGTAAAGACATCATTCAATTCCGTTTTAAAAAGCATTTCAAGCCACGCTGGATGAAGCGCTGCCCTTGTTTTATGATTCGTGTCTATTTTTTTCCCCCACTCGTGCGTTTGAGTGAAGCGGAAGCTCCATAGAAATCCACTGAAATCATAAAACCACACATTCCATACAGTGTGCACTTGAAAAGCATATTATACAGCGGTGATATTTACACCAGCATGGGAAATGAAATAAACACAAGTATACAGGTTATTCACTGTCCCATGTCAGGGTTATACATGAAAGGTTTTGTAATTAGAGTTTGCAAACCAGGCTTAGTAATGAAGGCTCGAGACCAGACAAGCTCTTCTTTATGGTTTTTTTTTTTTTTTTTATAAATACATCCGGTCTGTTGTATCAGCACCCTCTTCATGACAGTTTGGCAAAATGTTTCAGTAATTACTGAAGTGAGAATTTGCTCAGTGGGCACGGCTGTTGCCAGGGGATTCTGGTAACTCTTAAAATTCTAAGTAAGTTACTCATTTGTATATCAGTGAGCAGCCAAAATCACTCATACTCAGTGGTATCACTGCATTCCTATTAAAAAGTACATCAATTCCCTGTGCAGCCACAGTATTTATCATTTACTGATAAAGTTTCTGGTGTAGCACATCATGTTCTGACCCTGACAAAACATCACCAAGTCGCTGCTGAACACTGAGGCTATGAGATGTGGTTGTATTTGGGTATTTGGGTTGTATGTGGTTGAAAGTGATGAATTGTGCAGCTTTTATTGTGCATTTTGCTTAGTTTCTTCACTGTTTCCATATACCTGCATGTTCCTCAGTCTGGAAAGATCATTTTCTCCTGTACACACTAATTAATCCAATAAGTAACAACATTTGCACAGCAGCCAGGTGTCACCTCGGCCGTTTCATGTAGTGTAGCAGGCGGTGAGATTTGGAAACACACACTATACTGTAGCTACGACACTGAGGTAAGTCACTGCGAAGTGCGTTACGTTTATATTCTTTCTCTGGTAGTTAAACCTACTCATCTGCTAAGGAATTACGAATTAAAAACTAATAGTATGGACTCAAAATCTGTTGGTTCCAGGCACCCAGGCTGGTGATTTGTCCATCCCTGATTAGTGTTAGAACTGATTCTCCACTGAAAACTCTTTTTAAATAAAGGCTAGGCTTGACCTGCGAGTTTATTCTAAACTGTCTACCGAACAACATCTCTAAAGGGACAGAGCAACGTGCTGAGAAACATGCTGAGAACAGAACTCTCGCTTCCATCACCACCATCGCACAACAGGTTGCACACAAGGTAGGATATTAAAAGCACTTATTCGTCCACAACATAAATTATCATCATTATTTCATCACACCTCACTACAAAGCAGTTCCACCTCGCCTGAATTATTCACGTCACTTCTCTTTTACCCCATTCAGTTACTCTGGACTGTGACGGCTTTCCAGTGAGTTCATGCTTTAGATACTGTACAGCTGCTGTCTCGCACTGCTCACCTCATTCACATACAGATGTTACAGGCACCGAGAGATTAATTATTCATCTTTTAACACAACTCAGCTGTTGAGCCGTTAAGCCGTTACTAGCAGTTGTCATGCTGTCACACCACAATAAAACAAAAGTGAACAACACCGTAGTAAAAGTAGTTTAAGTATTTGCAGCTGCATTTATACAAGTCTTACATAAAAGTAGTTATAATTCCACTATTGATACATGACTACATAGAATATACACTTACGAAAATTCTACATGTGCAAGATTTTGCGATTTCAACTGATAGGGCTTGAAAATTGTGTGCATGAGGCAAAAAGCTGGGAGAAAACATTGACTAAATAAAGTACAGACTGACACCACACACGCCATTTTTATTACTATTATTTAGAAACATAATTAAATGAATCACCTTCAGCACTGTACAGCTCTCTCTCTCTCTCTCTCTCTCCCCCCATCACAACAGACAATTGTGTCCTATTGCACAGAATCATGTGGCAGCTTTAAATGTATTTTCATACTATGGATTTTAAGGACATATGAATTTTATCTTAGAAGCACCTCCATAGAAGACTCTTTTTCTAGACTTTTCCCCGCTGTTACTGACGGTCATGCTGATCCTAGCTGCACTACACTTAAGCCTAATTATACAACAGTTAGTTCATGTGTGTATCACTCCACTCATCTGTAATCACCCCATAAAATTCCCCTTCCTAGTTCCAAACTGTTACTACAGTAGTGTTAGAGACATCATTAGTGCACAAGGCAAATGATACTTTTCAGGAATATAACTTTTGACCTAAAATATGAAAGCTCGTCAGATGAAGATGAAAAGGAAGAAGGGATGCCAAATTTCACAAATCAATGCGAGCTAGCTTGCCGGCTATCCGACGTGTTATAAAGACAGTGTGGCTTCGTTAGGATTTATTTCCACTAGCGGGGGGCAAAAATAAACAGAACATTTGGTCATATTGTGTCTGAAATGTCACTTACTCGATATTAATTTCTAGAACTTTTTTATAAAACCAATATTTATATATACTGAATATTCACTATAACTGCACTATTGCTTGTGTGATATTGCTTAAATATAACCAGACTAAACAGGTTCAGCAGCCCACAAGGCAAACAAACATTACACTTAATCCCGAATTTCTCCTGAAGTCTGTATTTGAATTTCTCCTGAAGTCATTAAAAGGCACTCTGGGTATGCCCACCAGTGGATCCACTTATCCACAATCATATCATGCCATATTTTTCTTACTAACCCAGTCCAGAGCTTTCCATATCTTGCTTGAATACCTGTGTGTGCTTCTCAACATACTTCCTGTGAAAATTTAGGGACTTTTCTGGAGGTGGTATGGTGGTGATGTCATTTCCTAAGCCACTCCAGTGTTAACATTAAACAGTAACAACAGTAGCAACTGAACTTTCATACAAATCTGATTTAGCTTTTACTCTGTATTTAGTTTTACATGAAGCACAGAGAGAGGGTGCTACACTGCAGATATAAAACAGGTATTTTAGATTTTAAAATGTATTTGTCCTCCTGTGGTGGCTGTTCTGGCGTGGGTTAATAATGTGAGGTACCATATGACCATGATTCTCAATCTGTTTTCTTTGAGGATGGCTGTGAATCGTCATTGGTCGGCATGTATTTAATTAGAAAAATATTTAAAACGGTCTACTGTTTATAAACACATACCACTTTTATATTTTGGCAAAAGAAAATGTAATTAGTTGATGCATAAAACAGATGTAATAAACTGACAAAGTTAATCATTACCAAGTAGCAGTACATCTTCTGAGATGTAATGCAGCCCACATTCCACCACATCCTCCAGTCTGAGAACCACTGCCATAGAGTAATCATTTCTGTTAAATGCAGAATGCAGTACTAGGAACTCCAGGACATAGTTTATTGTATGTAGTGTATAACACATATGTAGTGGTTTGTGAAGACTATTCAGATCTCACCGCCGCTGAATTCTTGCAAACAGCCAAAAATGGGTTTTGCTTCCTATAACATACACTATATGGCCAAAAGTTTGTGTATACCTGACCATGACACCCATATGTGCTTTCATCGTACATACACCGATCAGCTATAACATTAAAACCACTGACAGGTGAAGTGAATAATTACAATGGCACCTGCCAAGGGGTGGGATACATTAGGAGGCGAGTGAACAGTCAGTTCTTGAAGGTGATATGTTGGAAGCAGAAAAAAATGGGCAAGTGTAAGGATCTGAGCGACTTTCCAAAGGGCCAAATTGTGATGGCTAGATGACTGGGTCAGAGATTCTCCAAAACGGCAGGGCTTGTGGGGTGTTCCAGGTATGCAGTGATTAGTACCTACCAAAAGTGGTCCAAGAAAGAACAACCAGTGAACCGGCGACAGCCCAAGGCTCAGTGATGCGTGTGGGGCCGAAGGTTAGCCTGTCTGGTCCGATCCTACAGAAGAGCTACTGTAGCACAAACTGCTGAAAAAGTTAATGCTAGCTATGATAGAAAGGTATCAGAACGCACAGTGCATTGCAGCTTGCTGTGTATGGGGCTGTATAGCTGCAGACCAGTCAGAGTGCCCATGCTGACCCCTGTCCACCGCTGAAAGCACCTACAATGGGCACGTGAGAATCAGAACTGGACCATGGAGCAATGGAAGAAGGTGGCCTGGTCTGATGAATCACGTTTTCTTTTACATCATGTGGAGGGCCAGGTGCGCATGCTTCTCTTACCTGGGGAAGAGATGGCACCAGGAGGCACTATGGGAAGAAGGCAAGCCGGTGTAGGCAGCATGATGCTTTTGCTTTATGCAATGTTCTGCTGGGAAACCTTGGGTCTTGGCATTCATGTGGATGTTACTTTGACACATACGACCTACCTAAACACTGTTACAGATCATGTACACTCCTTCATGGCAACAGTATACTCTAATGGCAGTAGCCTCTTTCAGCAGGATAATGTGCCCTGCCACACTGCAAAAATTGTTCAGGAATGGTTTGAGGAACATGACAATGACTTCAAGGTGTTGACTTGGCCTCCAAACTCCCCAGGTCTCGAGCATCTGTGGGATGTCAAGCATCTGTGGGATGGGCTGGACAAACAAGCCCGATCCATGGAAGCTCCATCTCGCATCTTACAGGACTTGAAGGATGTGCTGCCGACGTCTTGATGCCAGATACCACAGCACACCTTCAGAGGTCTTGTGGAGTCCATGCCTCAACGGGTCAGAGCTGTTTTGGCAGCACAAGGGGGACTTATACAATATTAGGCAGGTGGTTTTAATGTTATGGCTGATCGGTGTAAATATTTCACCACAGGAGTGTAAAAATGTTTTTATTTAAACTTTCTAAACTTGCGCAGGCTTTCTGCAAGGATCGTTAGGTAGCTAAAGAGGCAGTTTAACAAACACAATAATAAAAAAAACAGATGTAGGCTAAGAATAAAGGCAGGTGTAACGACACTATCATTTATTAATTGCATATTAAATTCAAATTAAATCAATAAATAGTGTTTGCTTTTAGACATCCAGTGTGTTGGTGTCTTTCAGTGGAACTGGAATGGAAAGTTTAAATGCAAATTTCTCCTTCATCACGTTTTGGAATAACTAGACATTAAAATGCTGTACACTAAGGGAATAATATTTCTGTTCAGGAAAACCAGTAGTATATGTTGTAGAAAATTTCACCATGTGAAGGGTTTATCCCGTAGGCCATCCCACAAGTAATGATTAAAAGCGAGAAAAGAATGATAATAAGGCATTCTTAGTATAATAGTGGGAATAGAAGGGTTGTTAATTAGCCCACTTTCATTTTTTATTATACCACAGCTCTATTGAATTCTCAAATCTGATTGGTCAGAACATGTTGATTAATTTTCTTTTACAGTAGAGCTCTGACAGTAATGCCATTTGTGAGGCAAATCACAAGTTATATTAATGCACTCATTCTAATAAGTTATAATGTCTTTGGTATCAACTTACACAGAGACTTGCTTGGGGAACCCTCCACAAAAACAGATTACAAAAACAGTGCAATTGTTGATGATGAAGTTTTCTGTGAGGAGATGTTTATTTAGTGGTTTTTTTTTTCCTTTAAGTTGTCAGACAGGAAAATCTCCAGGACAGAAGACTTCGCGCTTTTGCGGGTTTCTTAGTAACATGACAAGCTGCATTTTTTGTCTCGTTAACTTCAAGAAATTTTAAAAAAAAAAAAAAAAAAAAGAGGCTAGTGACGGAATGAGTATTTATTGCTTGTTAAGTGATAACAAGAACTAACTTGTTGTATGGAGGTTCCACAACATTTAAATGTAACTACAAATAGATAAAATGTACAACTTAGCAAAATGCTGTGGTTTAAAAGAAATAAAACTCTTCACCACATGCTGTTATTGGAAAATAACCAACTCTGCTTCATGTCAGTGTACATAACATCACCCAGTCGTTTATTGTTTCCTGTAACAGCGCACCTCACGTTTTATTCCATACTTACATGTTGAGATTAATGCTCTATGAGCTTAGTATCACTATTATGTTCTTCATTTGAACTTCATTTAAATTTACACGTTATTCTAATCTTTGTCGTAATTCTAAAACCTGTTGTTCAGTTTCCTGCTGAGATATAATTAGGCCATGTGTTTTGAACAGAGAGAGCCCACCAAGAAAGAATTCATCTAAGGTCACTGATCAATAAAGGGCTTACTGGGAAATATCAGTGCTTCAGTCATAACTCACCACATCCTGTCAGTCCTTTTTCCCCTTAAAAGCCCATCCTTCTCTAGGACACTCAATAGACTTTGTTCCTGTTGCTCACTGCCTAAGAAAGCACCCACACAGGTTCTCTGTCTTGCTCACACACACACACACACACACACACACACACACACACACACACACACACACACACACACACACACAGAAGCATTCATCTCTTGACCAACCCACTGACTAACAGCCTCCTGACTACCTTCCAAAATTCTGGACATGAGGAGCAAACATGGGAAAAGAGTGAAGAAAAAACTTATGTACATACTCGCCCACTCTTCATAACTATTACCGGACTGGGTCACTGGTTCACTTCACACACCCAGCAGTCATTAAAAAGTTACTTGTGTGAGAGTGTGTGTGTCATAGCTGATGTTGGTGTATAACAGTCAATAGACAAAGAGAATCTGTATATCACTTTGAAATACACACTCAATAAATTAAGATTAAAATGGAAGATTGCTAGGATGTGATTGTACCTTAACATGACTCTGTGCTCCCAGGTTGTAGATTTCTGTGGGTTTGACTTCATTGATAATTTTCACCAGGCAAGTGCTGTCAGTTAGGTCCCCATAGTGCAACTTCATGTCTACAACACACACACACACACACACACACACACACACACACACACACACACACACACAATATACAAGTCTAATTAATCATGAAGGACAATGTTTTCTATTAGAATTAATATCTTAGTGGCATGATGAATTTTGACAAGATGGGAAAACAGGTATTCACCACGAAAACAGCAAAGAATAAATTACAGACAAATGAAATAGAAAAAAGCTTGAAAGAGTTGGAGAGTTAATTATTAAATCTGATTCTATTCATAGAAGAAACATAAAGTTGGCCAAGTTGACAGCTTCATATACAGTTGAACAATTATCATTTGTTATACTGTAATTGAGATCGAAAATTTTTAAGTAAACAATCAACTGTGATACCGGTGATCTTTGCTAATTGACCACCTCTCAGCTCCAGGGTCTGGAGGATCTCCAGGGTCATGTTCTCCCATGTCTGTAAAGGTTTCCTGCAGGTTCTCCGGGTTTCCTCCCACTGTCCAAAAGCATGACTGTAGCCAAACTGGCTAGGCTAAATTGCCCCTAGGTGTGAATAAGAGTGTAATGTGTGTGTGTGTGTGTGTGTGTGTGTGTGTGTGTGTGTGTGTGTGTGTGTGTGTGCGCGCGCATGGAGCCCTGCGATGGACACTCCTCACACCCAATGGTATCGGTACTTTTAGTACTGCTTGAATAAAACATAGATTTGCAGCCTTAATGCATATACATACATCCACTCCCAGCACAGTCTCATTCACTATCAAGGAAAAAGGACAGAAGTCATGTCAATCCTATATACAACAACACAAAGATCCTCTCCATTTGTTCGACAGTGAAAGCTATTTCGCTGATTGGCAGGAAAAAAAAAAATCCCAGCTACCCATCTGCAAAGTGGAACAGCACAAAGTCTGGTTTTCATGACGTACTTCAATTTCAGTCGGTTACTAAGCCATATCTTTAAACAGTGAGTTTGTTCCATAATATTAAAGTCATGAAAACCAGACATACAAGATTTTATGCAATCAAGAAAGAGATCCGCTGAAGAGTATATTAATTAAACAAATAACTTACACCCTGCTGAATCGGCAGAACCTGCTGATATGTGGTATAGTTAGTGCCTATTAAACATTTCACATATTATCCAACAGTAAAGTTACATTACAGAGGAATTGCACCTTACTGTACACTTCTGGGTTTTTAAAAACACAAAGCTGGCTTGCAATCACATCACATAAATTTTAAATTCAGTGTTTAAACAAGAGCTGCTTTTATACTTGGACAACCTTATACCATTTGAGTTTGATGTAATCAATAACAATAACATTAATAAAATAATAACAACAACAACAACTACAACTACTACTATTGCTACTCTTACTATTATTATAGATTTGAGTAATATCCCCAATTACTTCATAAATAAATGTTCTGAAACTTTGATAACTATAAAATGTCAAAATGTTCACCGTTCTTCACAGTAAAAGACCAGGGGTCGCATTTATCAAAGCATGCGTAAAACCAATACTAAATTTGTGCCTGTTGGTATTTATCACACGTGCGTACACACAGCTGTACAATGGCGATGGCCAGTGAAAAATCCCACACATGCTAAGGTGATGTGCTTGTGTATGGCCACACTCATTTACATAAAGAAATGCCCTCAAATCACCATATATGGTAAACAACTTCCTGTTAAAAACACAGTCGCTTGCTCATGGTACTGCTAGTTTCAGACAACAAGGAGTGTGTCTAAAGATGATGGCTTATATGACCGATATATGTACACATACATACACACACAACTGTATATATTATTAGTATATGTGTGCATTCTATTTCCCACAATTTGAAATTGTTTGAAATTGTGAAAAATGCACGGTTCTTGCATTCGAATTGTCAGGAGCGTGAGGGAATATTCGCACATCCTCATGCATAAGCAAAACTTGATAAATCCCATTCAATGCATAGCAAGGTGTATACACAGTTAACGCACAAAACTATGCACAGTTGATAAATGAGGTTGAAACGCATGGCTGATAAATGAGGCCCTGGTTTTAAACACATAAAAGGTGCATTTCAAGTAGAGCTGCACAATATTGAAGAAAAACACGATATGCAATAACTTGTTAAATAATGCGATGTGCGGGACGATAATGCTACAAGTGCGTAAAATCAATTTCAATTTTGCAAAAAGCGTGTAAAATCAGTTTTTAAATTTTTTATATATACATATATTTTAAAAACTGAAAATGACAAAACTAACATACATGATTCCTGTACTTTTAAGGAAAAGAAATAATTCTCTGCTATATGTGTCACCCTAAAACTCTGGCTTATCATAACTTTTTGAAGTATTAAAACCACTCAGTTATGACAAGCCCTTGTGATATGCATAGCACGATATTAACATTTGCAATATTTCGATAATTTTGTTATATTGTGCAGCCCTAATTTCAAAAATATAGAAATTTCTAAATTAGAAAATTAGCTTTCACTGTAAAAGCACATACCACTAATCTATAAATGTCTGAGGCGCTGAGTAATGCCAAGCGCAGTGTTGTTAAAAACCCAGAAGTAAATTAAATTAAAATTAAGTGTAATGTCATTGAAAAGTTTGCATATACGTGTATCACTCACTTCCTTCCGTGTGTGTCTGAGGGTTATGGTAAAGGTGCTCAATTCGGCCAGTGTTAAAGGAGCTGGACCTGCGCAGGATCCCGTGAACCTGCACACAAAACACACACACACACACACACACACACACTTGTCTTACTAGGACCTTCTACTGACATAATTATTAATGAATTAATTATTAATGACGCTAGTTACTACACTTAAATCTGACCATAACCCTAACCTCAGTAACCTAAAGGAAACTTTCTGGCGAATTAGTGTGACCTTTTTGTCCACTGTAACTATCCAAAGTTTGTTTGATGTAAATATTCCAAGAAACTGCAATGACCAAAGACAGCCGAATGAGGGTGTGTGTGAGTAAGTGTGTAAGCACAGAGGTGCTTTAATGCACGGTGCAATAGATGTTGTCATGTTCACCTCATATCCTTTCTTCAGGAGAAACTCTGCCAAGTATGATCCATCCTGAAACACACACACACACACACACACAGACAAACACAGAGTATGAGACAGATTCATCAGAACTCACAGAGAAAAATGGTCTCTTTCTGACACAAATGATGAGTATAAGCAGAACAATGGCTGTTTCTTACTGAATTAGAAATAGAAATCCTACAGCACAGAACCCAAACGTCTGGAGCAATACACTTACGATCACACACAGGTTGTTTTTTGGGAATCTAGCCTCTTTGAGGTCATCCTAAGGCCAAGCATGTTGGGTCAGCTCTCACTTATACTGAGCAGTAATCACTAGGGCTCGATGATATCTAGAGCTGTCACAAATACTCGATTATAATTGACTACATGATTATAAAGAATCATCGATCAAAGTTTCACAGAATGAAATATTCGGCAAATGACACCAGCCTGAGAAACTAACAGAGTGAATATGTTCAAACTGAGGTTTTTACAGAGCGTTTTTAATCTGTTCCTGTCGCCCGCTGTTTTTAAGGTTTTTAATGGACTACACTTTCAGAAAGCAGTTTCGCTTCATGAGCTCATCTATAGAAGACTGAAAGATCTGGATGTGATGAGGGAAAATTTTACTGTTTACACTTCAGCTGTATTTTGAACAGCATTACTTTGATTTAAAAAAAAATTAAGCTGAATTTGATTAAACCCAGAAAAAAAATGTCACACATTTGATGTCTTTTTTTTTTTCTTTCTAATCCCACTTTTACTGGAGTAACATTTTTTGATACTCTAACCACCTCTGACAATAACAACTATAAGGTGTTATTATAAGAATGCAAAAATTTTTATAACAATGCAACATTAAAGCCTACATCTTAATGGATGATTTTAATTTAGCTATAACAACTCAAAGAAATTATTTAATAAAGTTTTAATAAAGTTATTTTAAACTAAGATTAACAATTTTTTTTATTTCTCCCTTGTCTCTCTTACAGCAAGAAACACTAATGCTACAGATATGGAAGTATTTTTGTTCAGAAAAGCCATGCATTATTAAAAAAAATGCTGTACATACTTTATAAAAATACATTTATAGCACTTATGTAGAAAAAAAACAAATGTTAACAGTTCTCTGTACAAGTAGGTTTTAAGACGCCATATGATATCCACTACTCACTTATTAATCATAGGAAATGGTCAACTAATCAATTATCAAAATATTTGATAATGACAATCCTAATGATACCATAACACTTTACACTATACACACATATTATACACTAAGTTTGTGCAGTATAACCATAAATACTGTCTCCACACAATATTACATTGCTACGATATCCAATGACGTTATCACTGATTATATTACCAGAGCTGCCATCTATTAAGCATCTTGTGTAGGAGCTTCGCAAAAACATGGGAGCATGGTCGCACAAGTTATTACTCAAAAATATATTTAAAAAAAGCCGTATTTTTTTCTCCCGAATAAAATGGGAGATAAGCCAGTTGACATAATCTGGAATGATTTGATAAAATCTCAGCGAATGTACATTCGTATATATTTAACATCATTTTGCTATATTTATTAGGAAGCCCCAAAACAATTTCACAAAAAATGTCAAAAACGGCTCTTCCAAAGCTGAAGATTTTGTCCCCAAAGGATTAAACAGACCTACAAGATAGTGTCTAATCTAACACGTTACCATATTGATATTATATTGTTACATGATTTATCATATCATAGAACACCATCACAAATCATATTAAATGGTGCTTATAAATAGAAAGTGATTTTTTACCGGCTCTTTCCTGCTCAACACTGTGAGCAGCATCAACAGTGAAGATGTCAGCCCCATGAACACATTAGTCAATCTATTTGTAAAATGATTATATCCATCACTTGAAAATCCACCATCCAGCTTTTGCGACTGCCGCAGTTCCCGACTGCACAGCTAATAATTATGCCTCCCTTACTCTCCTTAAACCAGAAATAGTGGAAATGCCTGTTATCTTGTATTGTTAAAGCTTTATCACAATATTTAAAAATAAAAAATGGCAAGCAGAGGGGGAAAAAAAAAAAGAAAAAAAAAACACAATCCTATTATACACCATATTTGAGTTTGTTGGTGTATTTAAGTGCCTGTAGTACAGTAGGGATTTTTTTAAAGACATTCCTGCTGCAGAACCAAAAGTCCAAGAGCCAAACCTCAACCCCTAATTCACACAACACTGTACAACACTGTACAACGCACTCCTTTAGCTTGAAACACACTGAGTTGTCTCCACACCCCTGTACTTTTGGCTCGACTTTGCCCATGTTAGGGGTGCCGGATCAGGTCTGACTCCACCTCATGGACTTTTGTGTTTTGTTCTGCAGCAAGAGGTACTTTGAAAAAAAGGGTGAAAAAACTGTGGTTTTACCAGTCTCTTTATTTAAAGTGTAAAAAAAAAAAAAAACTAATTATGTCCGATCAAGGATGTATTCATGCCTTATGCCCAATGCTCCTGGGACAAGCTCGGAATCCACAGGAACACTGACCAGGATGAAACAGTTACTGTAAAGGAATGAATGAATGAAAGAAAGAAAGAAAGTAGAAAGAAAAGTGTCTTAAAGAAGAATAGGAGTACAAATATAATCTAGATTTTAACATCCAATCTGTGAAAATGACGGCCAACTGCAGTCTCTCTCGATTAGAAACAGACTGATGACAACCCTGGTTGCATTTGGAATGTGTGAGAGGAAACACTCTCCTCTCTTTCTCTTGCCCTCCCCTAATCCATTTCTCACTCTTTCTCTCTCGTTCCTTTGTTTCTCCTTCTTAGACTTCCAACTGCACTTTCTGGAGCTCTGGAACATTCCGCTCTGGCCGTGGCATTCCACCCCTGCTTCCTGCTGGGGTGATACAGACACAGCCCCAATGGCCTCTGGGAAAAATGAGAGTGATTTGGCATTTCAAAGTGTGCAAGAGGGTGTGTATATATACTGTGTATATGTGTGTGTGCGTGTGTGTGTGTGTGTGTGTGTGTGTGTGTGGTGTTGTGGAAATCGCCCTTCAATTGAGTCTCCCTCAAATAGACTTTACAAAGAATCCAGTTGCTCAAGCGAGATATTTTTTATTAAGCTTAATACCACGTGCTTGGGAGACCACCTTGAGTTAGAACATATTCCCCCAGAGTGCAGCTCATCATGGCTCAGGTTACAAGAGCTTTTTATAGCATCAGATTTACACATTCATTTGCAAAGAGAACAACGAACTCAGCTTCTCGTCGGTAATAAAAAAAAAAAAAAAAAAAAAAAAAAAACAGCCACATATGACAGGGAAAGCTACTGCTAGAGCAAGGAGTTCTGCTTCAAAGACAAAAACAAGACATGGTGAGCATGGATGGCCTTGGATGCAACTCATAACTCATAAGGCACCTGCAATGTCTCTGAGAAGCTCTTGCTCTTACTGCCTAATGGTCACGTACACTCTCAATCTCAAGTCACACAAAGAAAAACAAGTTAAACACAAATCATCAAAATGCATTTATAACTCATATATTTAAGTAACTGTTCATTAAATGTGTACACGCATAAAAGCAAGATTAATATTTAAATCACCACAGTGTGTGTGCGTTTGTGTGTGTAATTTATAATTGCACTATTCAGTGTCACCCAGATGCAGTCTGGTTCCTCTCAAGGTTTCTTCCTCATGTCATCTCAGGGAGTTTTTCTTCGCCACTGTTGCCTCTGTCTTGTTCATTAAGCGTAAATTTATAAGTTTAAAATTAATATCTTGAATTTATATATTTCTGTAAAGCTGCTTTGTGACAATGGTCATTGTTAAAAGTGCTATACAAATAAAATTGAATTGAAGTGTGTGTGTGTGTGTGTGTGTGTGTGTGTGTGTGTGTGAGTGATTGTGCATACGTGCGTGCGTGCGTGCGTGAGTGCATGTACGCATGCATTTGCTTCCTACTTGGGCAGCTTTGTACGAAAAAGGCAAATGAGTATTAAAACACAAATCTCACATGCGTCAGTCCCAGGGCTATGCTATGCAATATCAGTGCAGCCTTGTTCCACATTTGTGAGTGTGTGACCGTTACTAGCAAACTACCCACCTATGCGAGTGTGTGACCGTTACTAGCGTGGACCCATGATCCTCTATGATAAATGGAGTTTATCAGCACGCTGGGACTTTTGGGAAATGTGGTCTGTTTCCCGCCGATTAGAGACTCAGACAGGAAACCAATACAGTCACAACATTCCAATCACAGTACACACGTCTCTCTCTGATACTGTTTCTCATCCAGTCCACAGTTAAATCTCTCTCTCTGTGAAACCATGTGGTTAAGAAGAAGTGCAATTGTGTGTCAGTGTGGGTTTCTTCACCCCACATGGCTTTTAAAAAAAAAAATAAAATGGAAAAAAAAAAATAAAATAAAATCAGAGCCAACATACTTGAAACACAATCAACACCACCTCAGTCCTTTTAATCATGTTCGTGACTTTTGGAAATTACCATAAAATCCGTGTAAGAGTGTATTAATTCGTCACATAGACACGTACAAGCTTACACACAAACAAGTAACATCAGCGTTATCTATAAAACTATCTATAAAACTTACTAAACAAGTCTGCTCAAAATAACCTTCCGGAAATCTACCATGAGTATTTGCCTTCACGAGAAAGTGTAAAGTGACAGCAATTATCCACATACAAATATGCCATATAAGACAGGTAACACATTAAGTGGGGGAAAAAAAGAAAAAAAGTGTATAAGGTGTTTGGCCACCACAAGCTTCCAGTACAGCTTTAATGCATGATTCTGCACGTCTCTGGAACTGTACTGCAGGGACAGACTACCATTCCACCCAAAGATATTTCCTCAGTTGGAGTTTTGATGATGGTAATGGAGAGCACTGTCTAAAAGTCTCTCATAGCTATTTATTTGGGTTGAGATCTGGTGACTGATTTTGGCATATGATTTTCTTCATTTTCACACCCATCGGATCACTCAGTGAGCCCTCGTGCCATGTGGATGGGGCGGAGTCATTCTGATCAACCTTGTTCAGTCAGAATAAGTTCATATTGATTTGCAGTGACTCTTTCCTCTATAGTAGGGGTCATCACTTGGAAGACCACGGTTCAGATGTGGACCCAGAAAAGTATTTCAGCAGACAGAAGTGGGGACTGGCAAAGCTGATAAACATCTGATTAAAAAAAAAATGGCTATATTTCAGTGACTCAACACATTCACCAGCATAGCAGATCTTCTGTTGTGGTTTTCCAATCACATGCATTAAAAAAAAACTGTATACACAACAAAGCAGAGCACTGGAAGTTCAGTCAGAAAGGGCTTCTTTTAATTTCATTTACCCTTTCTGGTCTGATTAGGGAACTGATGAAAGAATGTTTTTTTAAAAAAAAAAAAAAAAAAAAAAAAAAAAAAAAAAAAAAAGGTTGACGATGAAAACAGAATGTTTAATGAAAAATGGACAGAGAAATGTGTGTTTATTCTCCTCACTTCAAGGTCAAAACCGATGCGTCTTATCTGTTCAGAGACTGTGGCTCTAGTCAAAAGTGCTAATGTGAAGAGTCACTATGAAACAAAACAACTTTAAAAGCAGAACAGAGTGGTCATGCTGATGGGTTCACGGATTATCATGCAGGCTAATGGTGCCCTCTGCTGTTTGAAAGAGAAAACTGAACATTAATAAAACACACATCACCTGATACCATTAAACCCTTAAGCCATTGCACTGGGGTGCCAATAATTTTCTTCTTCAACACCAAATGGAGTTACAACGTGAGTTACAACGTGGACTAGCTTCTCATGTTAGTTTATATTAGCTCATTAGGATAATGAGTGTATAATAACTAAATCACAATAGGCTATAAGTAACAATTACTTTAATTATATTCTAACATCAACTTTTAATTTGCGATTTCATGCCAACTATAATTATGGGACCTACCCGCTAATTTGCGTTGAAACTCGTATTTACTGCTGCATGCTTGAACAATGCGGTATAAACAAAGATTTAATTTTTTTTCATTACAGCTGATTCTTTGCAAAATAGACACACACCCCTCTTAAGTCATTACTTTCAAGCCTGCATGGCCTTACCTTGAAGCCTTTTAGCAGCGTCATTAGCATTGTGAAGTGAGGAAAGAGGAGAAGGGTAAGAGCAGATCCGTTTTCACACTTGGTTTACTTAACAGCAACACACAGTCTTAAAAGCAAAACTTTCTTTATCAGGAGCCAACTATAATTTTACTTCTAATACAGCTTGCAGGCTGGAGTTTGGAAAAAGCAACATTAACTGATCATTAGGCATTTTCTGTGTTTCTGTTGGTACTAAAGAGAAAGACAATATAGAGAAAATATTAGGCTATTTTATGATAATATTACATATATGTAGGAGGCACACAAGCTTGAGAACAATAGGCATTTGACATCACTAGACATCAAGACATAACTGATATTAATCAGTAATTTATATTAATTTAATTTAGATAAAGTCAGGGGATGGCATAATGCTGCCAAATAGTTCTGTATAACTGCTTTGTCATACAAATATCAGTCATTTGTTTGTAACCCAAAAAAAAAAAACAAAAAAAAAAAAACCAGACACTGCATCAGAAGGTTGTGTGATTTATTGTAGCGCTTGTACTATATTGCAAATAAAGTGCTAATAACAAACATATAACATATTACAGGAAAATCATCTGACACCCTGGAGGTTTGTGGTTCTTAATCCCGGTGCAGGAGAACTTCTGCCATGCTAGAGTGCTAGTTCAGTACCACATAAAAAGGGAAATGAGATCATATCTGGTGGGTAAAATTGTGTGCTCATTGGGTGTGTGCTCTAAATCAAACTCCACATAGGCAGTAACCTGAGATCAGGATCGAACCAGGGACCTGGAGCTGTGAGGCGGCAACGTACCCGCTGCACCACCATGCTGCCCGACTGTGTTCATGCACAAAGGAAAAAAATAATAATCACATCCTGGAAATTAGTAGCACCCCCTACCCGCTGAGGTGTTTTCTTTCCTTTTCTTTTCTTTTTTTTTTTAATGGCATTTTGGCAGACACCCTTATCCAGAATGACTTACATTTATCTCATCTACACAACTGAGCAGTTGAGGGTTAAGGGCCTTGCTCAAAGGTCCAGCAGGGGCAGCTTGGCAGTGCTGGGATTTGAACTCATGACCTACCGATCAGTAGTCCAACATCCTGTCAGAATTTTAACATCAGCCAATTTGACAAAACAGACATGTCTGTTTTCGTTGTCTTTTTTTTCAAATATCTTTTCTATTTTATGTTAGCAGAATTTTTTTCTCTTTAAAATGTGTAGTGATGAGAAAATGAAGGTCTGACTCCAACATATGGAAGATCTAGAAGCACTTTCTGCTCCATTTTCCTGTAATGAGTTCATTTTATTTGTTGTTCCTCGCTACATTGAGTTATTTATGTCAGTATTATGAGATACGTGTTGCTTTCATGAGCTCATGGCATGACTGGGCTTCGGACCATAAATGAGATAAATAAAGAGAACTGCAGGTCTTTGGTGTTCTCACAAAGCATGGTGTAAAAATTCTCCCATAATGGATTCATTTTAACACCTGGAAATATTACCAACCTCACTACAAGGTCACGTTTACATTTACCTACATTTACATTTTTCACTGGCACACAAACACAGTGTGGTCTCTACACACGGCACATACAGATATTTTCCACTGTTTAAGCTGTCCTTAAGGGTGAGGTCCTTCTGGCCCCGTTGGCATGTGACGTAACAGCCAGTCGAGCAGGTATACTGGCATGAAGCAAAGCCAAGACTGTTCCACCCTACAGACGTGAGTCAATACTCAGCCACAATGTGGTGTAACCTATAGCTCAACAACCCACCATATACAAAGAAGGGGAGGCAAAAAGTCTAGCATACTGTAAGACTGTTAACTGAATTTCAGTATAAAGACAAGACAGAACAAGCTTAGAACTGGTTAAACATCACGTCTTAGCTCGACAGGACACATGACTACTCAAGCACAGAGATGAAACAGCATCCTTTAAAGCAGCCAGCATAAGAATACAGATTACTCCAACATAAAATACACCATACCAGCTTGAGTACTGAGCCAAAGGTGCGAGGACTATCAAAGTGCAAGGGCGGACAAATCAGTAGCCCGGGTGCCAGGACAAGCAGATTTCATGTCTGGACGAAGTCGGTTCAACAACCAGAGAAAGAAAATAAACCCAACATCCTATTGATGTTTGTAAAACAATTTTTTTTAACTTAATGCACTTCACAGTGGTGTGACATACCTCAATGCCATAACTATAACACATGCATCCAAATCCCATCACCTGCCACACTACACACAAAGGTCTTTACAAAACAGATTCATTATCGAATACAGATTACAGACAATTTTACTACACGTGGTCACCTCGTATAACGTATCTTTTACACGTAATGAGCGGAGACGCCTCACAGCTCATAGCTGAAACATTCCTCAACAACTTGATTACTTTTTCCTGAAGGTCACAAAAAATCTTTACCAGGAGAGGATAAGGACGATGGCTACACAGTTGTCCCCTCTCACACACTTGCTCCGTTCTGGTAATCTGTATTAATGCACTTAACCAGCTAAATAGCTCCCATTACATTATTACATTAATTACACTTTTAGCCTAGTCAGGTTTCAGCGCAACTAATTCATGGGACTGGGCAACACACAGGAGCTTCTGCTCGTCTGAGGGTGCTAGCTAATAAATGTATCCACCCCTGAAAAATCACAAAACAGATTAAAAGTCACAATTTAGTACAAACATTCAAATAACAGCCCAGTGTGTTCAGACACCCAGCTATCTGCTTTGGCCTGTAAAGGGTATTATGTTAAACTGATATCTTATTAATCAAGTCCGGGAGTACATCCTGTGTAAAAAGCAAATGATTTACAAGATCAAAGTCTTCACACAAGCTGAGAGGTGAGCTGAGTCAACATTACACATTTATACTCCTTTGTCTCAGCGGTTCATACTATAGTTTATTCTCCACATATGCTCCCTACGTCAGTGGAGAATAAACTGTACACTGCATACGAAGAGGACTAAGATGTAAAACCTACAAAAGTGGAAAATGCAGAAATCATTTGAGGCTGTATGACATTTCAATACCCTTTCTGATCTTTTTTTATCAGCATACACATGATGAAGCCTTTGCATTGTCTGAAAGCTAGCCATTATTGTGACACTACAAAAAAACAATATACAAGTGAAAATATCTTGAGTATAGTCCAATTGATCTATAGCTGACTATACAGTTCTCATGAGATTAGTTTCTCATTTTTCTCATTTCAAGTTTGAAACTGATTTATTCTATTGGCAGATGATTTTGCTTCTAGAAATAATAAATGCTTACAGTTAGCAAAATTATCTGCCAGTAGAACACGACTATTTCAAGCCTGAAATCAGTAGAAATGTCTAGAAATTGGCTTCTAAATAACAATACTAATAATAATAATAATAATATTTTTTCTTAATTTCAGTAAGTATTAGATCAATTCTATTTAACAAAATTTCACTTGCTAAGATATTGTGTTTGCAGTGAACGGAGACTATAGACAGTAAACTCTGAATTGAATCAAGCTCTGCATCTTGTGACCTTAAACTCTTCCTGAACGTGCGGTTAGACTGACAATGAAAGTGGATGAACAGGCTGTAGGACATTAAAAGGAATAAAAAAAAATGTATGTGTGCATGAGTGTGTATTCCCTGCTCATTAGGACTTGATGGATATATACACTGAAAAAGAGAGGAAGGTGAAGCAAATATGGACAAATACGCTGCTCAGGCTTCAAGGCTGCTTTCCCTAAAGAGCACAGCCAATAGTAAAGGATTTATTAGATATTCATGGAATATGTACAGAAGGCACAACAACGTCACTCAAACCTTACTGTTGTGTGCATTGCTGTAAATAAAGTAAACACATTTTCATGGGCACGGCTTGTAGCACACCGTGTTGCAGAGTGGCCACTCTACCACTGATTCTTGTTATTTTATCAAGTCCCTATAAATCGTATGTGGCTTTTTTTATATATAAAGTTGTCATTTCTGCATTCAAGAAGTTGACAATCATTTAAGTAAAGCTCTGTTTTAGTCATTACTGTATCACAGTCTGCTTTAATGTTTGTTCTTACATCATCCTACATTACCAGTTATCTGAATTTTTAGGCCCATAAAACAGGATTGTGACGAAATTTCATACCCAACAGGTGTTTATATGCAGAAGCACTGAAAGACCTTGGATTTAGATATTGAATTCACTCTTTTGTCCTTTGATATGTTTTTTTTTTAACTTGCTTTATCTGTCCCATAATGATCCTGAGTTATATCATGATAACAAATGTTATTTTCCAAAGACCAAAAAATACAAAAAGCACAGGACATCCCAACCCCACAATAATCCACCCCCCCCCCCCCCCCCCCCCCATACCACCATCACCATCACCTTGCCCCACGTCTTAAAAAAGAGAACATTGTTCCATACTGAACAATTATCGACAATTATCAATCTCAAATCTTCCTTTTATATTTAAGGTCACTGAAAAAAGTCATTTTTATCAGTGCAGTAGGAATAAAGAACCAATGAGTCAACAGGCAAATATAAAGGATGTTCCTTTAGATGGAAGGTACACTTTCGGGCCTTTATCTCGAAGGCTGTGATTGGACAGTGATTGCATTTCAGTGTGACACGTGTACAACACAGTGACGAAACTGAACGCAGTGATGATTTGAAATGTGTGGCAACTGAGAATTACATTCAATTCTGACACAAATTCATTTAACGCTTTAAAAAAGTGCAATCTCCTATCACAGAGCAATGATTGTGATTGTGTTTTTCATTAAATAGATCATGCTGCTTTTCAGTGTGGTATGTTTACTACATGATACTAATGAAGAGCATTACTTGTGTATTGTAGTTTATTTGTTTGTTTGTTTTTCCACAGGTATGACTGCATTTCATTCAATTCACACAATTCTACTTCACCTAGATATAAATCTATCAGGGCTTCTGTATTAATAAGTGAGCTATAAAAGGATACAGCACTTTATACAGCCAGGATGATTCAAGACAGGTGACTTCTTCCTGGTTTGCTCTCTAACACTCCTCACACACCTCTCTGACACTAACTCTGTGAAAACTCCCCGTCTAACATGACTTCTGAGGCCATTTATTATCAGCTCTTACAGATTAAAAACCAGACGAACCGAACAGAACCAGTCTTCACCACTTCCGTGTGCTAAAACAGTGTAAAATGGCTAACAGCTCGCGCAGGTGTCGCCCTGTCTGCTGTGGTGAGGTAGCTCTTACCTGCCCGGTGATGCCGGTGATGATGGCGACTTTCCTCGACTTGCCACCGCAGCCGTTAGCAGCAGAACCGGAAGTCGTCCCCGCGCACTGAGCCATCGTCTACCGGTCCGGGTTGGGAGTAAAGTGTTGAGCTCCTGTCTTCCTGTCGAGCTGAGCTTTCTCTCTCTCTCTGTTCCGGAGACTTTTCTGCTTCACGGAGCGGCACTTTCAGACTAAACACACCGCGAGAAGCCAATCACAGAGCACGCCGGCGATGACGCACTGCGATGACGTAGTAGAGGAAATACAGAGGAAGATGAAGAAACAGGGCTTGCTTTAAGTTTAGCTGAATTGCACATCGCCCTCTATAGAGTGTCGCAGGGATGACGTATTGTTGTAGGCCAACCCGGAAGTTAGCATCACCCTGGTTCCATCAACAAAAAGCCAACAGGATTTTTCCATTGGCTTTTGGATGATTGCAGAAAATAAGCTCTGTGACCAACAAAAGTTTATGATTCTTACACGTTTTGTTCACCAAGATAATGACATGATCATGCAATTACAGGCAATTCAATTCAGTTTTATTTGTATAGCAAATATTGACACAGAACCGCTTTACAGAAATCCAGATGTACACGGTGTCTTAAAAGTCAGGAACCACTGAGAGTACCAAGAAGTACCAAGGAGCACCATCTCTACCCTTTCCTTCAATGTTAATGCCATTGTTAGGAACACCTGTACACCTGCACATTCATGCAGTTATCCAATCAGTCAATCATGTGGCAGCAGTGCAATACATAAAATCATGCAGATACAGGCCAAGAGCTTCAGTTAATGTTCACATCACACATCAGAGTGAAGAAAAAGTGTGATCTCTGTGACTTTAGAGTCTTTAGAGTTTACATAGAATAGGACAAAAAACAAAAATATCCAGTGAGTGACAGTTCTAGTGAGTAGAAATGCCTTGTTGATAAGAGAGGTCAGAGGAAAATGGCCAGATAGGTTTGAACTGCCAGGAAGAAAAATCACCTGGTGTCCTTAATAAAGTGGACAGTGTGTGTGTGTGTGTGTGTGTATTTTTGCTGTTGACTGTTTGTATCGCACAGTGAAATGAAGCTGATTGTTTTTCATTAAATAGATCATGCTGTTTTTCAGTGTGCTACGTTTACTGCATGATACTAGTGAAGAGCATTACCGTTGTGTATTGTATTTTAGGTTTTTTTTCCCACTAGTATGACTGCATTTCACTCAATTCACACAATTCAACTTCACGAGAACTGAGAACTTTAACTGGTTATAAACAGGAAAACGGAGTAAATCTATAAATGTGAATCCTTTGCATCCAGCCAGGATGATTCAGGCTGGTGACTTCCTCCTGGCTTCTATTCTTGCCAACACTCCTTATTCACACCTCTCTGACAGCAACTCTGTGAATACACCCGGTCTAACATGACTTCTGAGGCCATTTATTATTGGCCCTTACAGACAATTACTTGAGATTATAAACCAGATGAACCAGACCGAACCAATCTTCACCACTTCTGTGAGCTAATACAGTCTAAAATGGCTAACAGATCATGCAGGCGTGTGTGTGGAAAAGTGCAAATAAATAAGTAAATAAATAAGTAAATAAACAATAAACACAAAACCGTGCACATGCAGTTTAACTACCATTAGTTCCTGACTTCCCTAATGAGTAAACCAGAGGTGACAGTGGTAAAGAAGAACTTTCTGAGACGACATGAGGAATAATCGTTAAGAAGAACCAGACTTAAAAGGCAAATTAATGGGTTAAGTATATGTAAATGTCTGAGGATTAAGTAATGATAACAACAGTCAAGTATGTGCTAGCAAACTGGGACAGGTTTAACAAGTTTAGCTGGATTTAAAAACACAGATGAGCTGGTGTTCCTAAAGTACTCTGGTAATTGATTACAGAGTTTAGAGGTAGTGTCAGATAAACATCTTCAACTGGCTGAGCTACAAGTGTTTCTCTGGATTAACAGGTCTGTATCTGATGAGTGAAGTGTGCGTGATGGCCTATACTGTTACTGGAGCTGTCCAAGCTAAGTGTACTTCAAGGGCATCCAACCAACAGCATATTTCTATACGCTAAATTATACAAACTTAAACCTGGGTCACATCTCCGAGTACAGCATTTGGTAGATTATGGTAAAATCCAGTGGTGAGGCTTCCTGGTGAGAAACAGCAAAGGCTATTTCTTGATTGCTGTGAATTGTGCTTCACCCAGCAGTGGCTTGTGACCATAGATTTTGGTGATGATGTTAATAACGACATTGCCTCAAACAAATTTATGTCAAGAGGTTTTCACTTTTGACTTATGCTATAAGCTACTATATAGCGAATTTTTAGAGTGACTCTATAACAGACAATTAAGTCAAGAACATAGACTCATACAACACACAGTCTTGCAGCTTGTTTTGTGTGGTTTTAAACATATGTTTGTTCAACTGTGTTTGTTACAGCAGGTGTGTTTCCCATTTGTATGACGAACACAGTAAAGCTTATCATTAACCAGGGTTGTCAGGTTTCAGCCACATTTCCAGTCCAACTACATCTCAAAATCCACACAAAAGAGTTGAAACTAGCTCAAAAAATTCAGCGTTGGAAAAGAGAGACCAAAGATCACCATGGTGCACATCCATCTCTGACATATGGATGTTATCCACTCCATAATAATCCCCCTTTCCCTCTCCCAATCTTTGCAATATATCTTACAGTAGAAATGGTTCTGTTAATCATAGACACACTGTCTATGCACTTTATTAGATTTTTTTTTTGTAGATTCAGATTAATGGCTATAAAACAGGATCTTGATGGCCGCAGAGTATTTTTAAACTAGTCCAGTCTGTCAACCCTGTCGTTAACTGTCGTGTCTGTACCTGGGGCATGGCGCAGTGTAATTCCTTCCCCAATGGGCTTGTTGGAGTTTCCATTTTTGACCACTAGGCACATTAATTACTCTTTGGAAGCTAAATGGGGCAGTGAGCAGGCTGCCCCACAATTGCACAACATCTAGAAAAATTAGCAAATATATCACCTTATACCAGTCAAATAACAACATTTTTTTAAATCGTTGGTCACTCAAATGAAGCAATAAGTATTTCAATGGAATTAACATGTATGGAGTCATGTATGAGGACTTTATGAAAGATTAATATTTGTTGAACGGCTGATATATGGCCCCTGTCCCTATCGACAATGTGCCACAGGCTTTATCAGTTGTCTGTAATACTGGACTATCAAGCACAATATGAAAGAGAACATAATACAACCATGTGTCTGTTTGCTTGAAATAATCAGAGAAATACAGAACAATGGTCTATACAAGAGTAATGTGATTTGTTTAACCTATAACATAAGACTCGTACTTGTACATAAGAACATTAACCTGTAGCATTAATATTAGCCTTGGAAACACAACACAACAAACTCTGTAATTATATAGAACTGTAACTATTGCATTATTTAGTTTATTTTTTCATTTAATATAGTGACATAAACAAAAACAGTTCAAACATAGGACAAACCGGGCAGAAAAAGACTTTGACTATGACAATGCAGGCAAAGGAATCAGTAGCATGAAACATTTCATCAACATATCTACAAAAAATATCTAATAATTTTAAACACACTCAGCATGCGTCTTAACAATTCTGTTCCATAATATTCATCCAAGAGAAATATGTGCATTAGTTTTGAGCACTGCCATATTCCCACCTGATTAGGATTCATAACTAATATTATTAATACACAATAATGTTAAAATGTTGAACTTCAAGTAAGTTTAGGATACAAAGCAGAAATAACTGAAAAAAAGATTCCACTAAATATAAAACAAAAGGTAGTTTACTGTTGGGTTTGCCTTCATGGAAGGTGAGTTAAATACCCAGCAGAGAGGGAGGAGGAAAATGTGCAGCAGCATCCTAATCTCAGATAGTTATAAAAAACTCTTACACAATTTACACTTTACACAATTTCTAATGAAAGTACAGTTGGGGTCATAAGTTTACATATGCCTTATAGAATCTGCAAAATGTTAATAATTTAAATAAGAGGGATCATAAAAATTGCGTTTTGTTTTTTATTTAGTACTGCCCTGAATAAGCTATTTCACATAACAGATGTATACATGTAGTCCACGAGACAAAATAATAACTGAATTTACACAAAGGAACCAGTTCAAAAGTTTACATATGTTTGATTCTTAATACTGTGTGTTGTTATCTGATGATCAATGACTTTTTTTATGTTTTGTGATAGTCTTGAGTCCCTTGTTTGTCCTAAGCAGTTAAACTGCCCACTGTTCTTCAGAAAATGTACTAATGTGGAGTATCATGTAGTTCTGTGCTGTTTTATGTAACGTCATGGTCCTGGAAGAAGGTTGTTTCATTTCACTGTGTATTGTACTAGCTGTACATGGTTGAAATGACAATAAAGCCACTTGACCTGATATTTGACCCCTTTCTAACAGTGGCTATATGATGTTGAGATCTATCTTTTCACACTGAGGACAACTGAGGGACTCTTACAAAATTACACTATTACAAAAGGTGCAAACATTCACTGATGCTTGAGAAGGCAAAACGATACATTAAGAGCCGGGGGGTGTAAACTTTTGAACAGGATGATTGGTGTAAATTGTTTTTATTTTGTTTAAAGATCTTTTTTTTTTTTTTTCATTAGTACTGCCCTTCAGAAGCTACCTAAGATATTTACATGTTTCCCAGAAGATAAAATAATAACAATTTTATCATCATCATATTCAAAACTTTACACCCCCTCGGCTCTTAATGTATCGTGTTGCCTTCTTGAGAGTCAGTTCCACCTTTTGTAATAGTTGTGTGTGAAATAGCTTATTCAGGGCAGCACTAAATAAAAAACAAACTGCAATGTGTATGATCCCTCTTATTTTGTTAAAAAAAATTAACATTTTACAGATTCTGCAAGGCATATGTAAACTTGTGACCCCAACTGTATGTGGTTGTTCAGCCAAGTCATGTGCTTGTTTAGTTTTGTACTGGAGCTACAAGTCTAAATTAGCTGGCAAGTAATCTCTAACCCATCCTTCTTGTACACCTCTGCCTTAAACTGCTTCTAGTTATTCAGTAATGTCACATGGACTTCTCAATGTGGTTGAGAAAACAGTATGACAGTATAGTTCTAATCTATAAACATTTTTGGGTGTAAAGTTACCTTTCTTTTATTTTACACTGGAGGCAATTGTAGCTAACAAATAATGGCATTCAAAAGCAAATGTTTCTGTTATATAGCAGAAGTAGTCTGTCAGTGCAAATTTAACTGTGTCATCTTGAACTGTACATAACAATAGCCACCAACTTTCCACTTTAATTCAATATTTGTATTATTACAGCATGTAGCTACTTTAATCTTCAGTGTAATGTTATGTACCTTATGTGAACAGTGTACATGCTTTGTAAGAAAGCATTGCACAATAAAAAAAAAGTAAGTTGAAAAAAAAAAAATCTTCAGTGTAAAATGAAAGAAGCTAATTTTACACCCCAAACATATCTTGGCCTATCAGCTACTTTCGGGTACATACAAGTGGAGAACTGTGTAACTGGTTGTTCTTGTTGATGAAATACCTCTAAATTTCTAAATTAAGTGTTTTATATTACATACATTTTGTAACTGCTAACAATATTATCCAAAAGCCATGTTTTTCCCATATAGAAACAAGAAACTTGAGGTGGTTGCTGGATTTGTGCCATGGAGTGAAAGTAATCATGTATATCATGTATTCAAGCATATCAAGTCTACAGTACATTGTTATATAATGATATATTTAAAAACAAAAATTAATCATTTTTATGTCAGTATAAATATCAAACAACAAAAACAGTGACAGAAATAAGACTTGATTAGTAAAAGATGAATTATGTATAACAGTAGAGTTGTGCATTGCAAGTGGAGGACTGTAAAGCTACCTCCTGTTGTTCAGGTATTGTTACAAAGAAGAATTAGTATTGTGTTGTAGCCTACTTTTACTGGTTATGAAATGGATATTCATTGTTGTATAGCAGCTGGTGGCCATTCAGGTGCAGTTTTGTTGGTCCAGTTCTTCACATGGGTGAAGAAGATTTCTATAGAAAAAAAAAAGTAACTTAATACCAAATACCTAGGCAAGACAATAACAAGAGAATAAGCTCTCGTGTGTGTCACACACACTGAGTGCATACAGTCTTCATTTAGGAAGAAAGAATTCACTGGAATGAATGAACCTACTGTATATATGAACTCAAAGACACATCTTTCAAACATTTTTGAGTAGGCATAACTGAAATATTATAATAATTGCAGATAGTTGTTCGCATTACCACCTATCTGTTTATTCCATTCAAAGACTTCAGTCTGTGGTCTGCAGAATGACCCTCATGTGTTTGGGTGTCTGAAGAGCAGTGAGTTACCTGTTTTAGCTCTCTGGTGGAGGAGCGTTTGTGGAGTGGCACTTGTTCCTCTGCAGCAAAAACACATTTGTCAGTATTAACACACACACATGCTATAAAGCACAAGGAATTGCTTTAAGACTACATAGCAAGCCCAGCCTCCACTAATATTTTGTTAAAATGCAGCCTTGAAATGTTTCTGTATTCAGTGTTGACATCTATCTACATTACTCATCAATGTTGGTGACATTCAATATTTTAGCTAATCAGACGATCAAATATCTCACTGCACTACTGCACTGTTTGTTCATTTAACACAAACTGTTTTGAAGTAGACACATTGCTGATAGGAATTCAGAAGCATGGTTTCTATAGGCATCTATGGCAGATTCAGTTACACTGTGTTTTAATGGGAGATTAATGGGAAGATTAACACTCATTGGACAGCAAATTTTAATGTCATTTGGGTCCTGCCCTGGACACACTGGTGGTAAATGTAAGTGTGGCTTTTTACATTCAGTGGAATTAAACGGAAGTGTGGCTTTTGCACAGAAAAAAAAAATCTCAGTGTTTATTGGACCATGTGCTCTGCACTTGTCCTGCTTCTCCATGTGATGATTGGGAGATCTCTCAAAGGGGGTGGAACCTTGTAACCAACTGCCAATCATCGAAATTGAAATGAAAATGATCTCAAACTTAAACGTATCAGTGCCAGTCAGACTGACGGCGCTGCAGTAGTCAGTCAGTAGGCTAATCCATAACAGTTCTACACAACTTGTACAGCTTGTCGTTTTATCTTTGTAATCGCTAAATATTGTAGATAAAGTAAATATAAAGTTATGTTTGACTGTTTTGTGAATTTTTTTGTTTGTTTATTTTAAGGTCTAGCTAGCTACCTGTCACTATTTTCTTCAGTGAAATTTAGCTAGCTAGTTAGCAGCTTGGCAAACACTACAAATTTTGTCAACCTGATTTTGAGGTTTGAGGAGAGACTGAGAATTAAACAGGAGACCAGACCAACAGATTAAACAGATAAAACAGAACACACACAGATATATAGATATATACTTCTATAACAGACACCTGGGCTTCCCCTATTTTAAAAACCAGCAGCCACCACTGCTGCAAAGTAATCCAGGGAGAGAAAGTGAGGAACAGGATGAGACAGAGTGAGATGAGGTCTAGGTGCTTACTTTCTGATGCAGACGATAGTGAAGTGTTTGATCAGACAGCCAGGGATGTTTCAGTGACTGAGATGCACTCATTCGCCAACTATATTGAACACAAGCATTAATCTGCAATGAACCCTAACACTTAAAATGAACAATAACATACACACACACACACACACACGCACACACACACTTTACCTCTTGCTCTTAATGAGCAGACGTGTTATGAAGTCTTTGGCTTCATCAGAGATATCGGCAAACTCTGCCTCTTCAAAGTTCCACTTACATTCTAGGATGTTATTCAGTGTCTCATTGTCATCATCACCCAGGAAAGGAGAGAGACCGCTTAGCCTATAAGAAGAAGGAGAAGAAAAAGAAGATGAAGATGACAGTTTGCTTCTAAAATAAAAGTTTAAAAAAAACAGCAGAATGTAGACTTGAAATTTTTTTTTAGAAAAACAGACTTGAGAAAAATATTCAATGTAACCTACTTAAGCATATCCTCAATCTTTTGACTTATCTCAAACCTTAAATAAAGTACTCCCAGTTTTAGATACCTACACAACAGCATGTCATTGGTGACTTGTGGGCTCTTGCAAAGCTGTCATATGCTTAATAGCAGATATGCAAAGCTCTTATAAACCTTAGAAAGAGTACAGAAGAATTACTGTATTTTGAAGGTCCCAGAGAACACAAAATGGCATCCTTCATTCTGAAATAAAAGATTGAAACCACTGAAACACTTTTTAGAGCTGGCCACATAGTCAATCTTCCTACAGGGGACAAGGGCTTTAGTCATGAGGTTTCCCAAAGTCTAGAATGACTTGTGTCTACACTTCATGACAGGACACTACACAGTTGGACGCAGCTGGTTTTAACCTATGTCAGGTGGTTACAGCTCAGGGGAGTTTAGTAGGCGAGTAACAACGAGATTACCACCTTGGGAAACACTCTCACGTGAATGCCAGCTCCTCACTGCAGATCTCTTATAGTTCAACCTGATAAATACAGTGTCCAGATTTTCTGTTACAATGCTCACTATGTGCATCTCAAGACCTTAAAACCTAAAGGTCTCTGGGACATGCTAGGTAAATTCAGCTAGGAAAATAGCCTATATAACAGCTACAGGATATATATAACAGGATAACTATACAAATTCCACAGCAAGAATAAATCAGACAACTATCATCCAAAAGCTTTATGCCTGAATACATTTTCCTCTTATTTCATTCCTGTCTCTGGCTCTTTTTCTCCCCTGATTCGCTGTGGTAACTGTGTATTCAAGCTTTTTTCCAGTCTGAAGTTCAGGCGTGATGACATTTTATGTTTTTGAGCTGGTGGAAGATATATATATATATATATACAGTTTTGTGCCAATTCCAGCCTGATACCCCTGTCACAGCGCTTACTGTGGAATTATCACTATAGGATTGTCAGTGCTATTGTCACTCAAGGATAATATATTATGGAGTATTTTTTATTACCAAACTCAATAATCTTTTCCTGTTCAAAAAAAAAAACTATGCACTGTAGAAATAATTCAAGAAGATCAAAATGTTGAGAGCTGGGACTCACAGCATGTATGTAATGACTCCTAAGCTCCACATATCTGTTGGGAAGGAGACAAACTCATAGTTGATCACCTCAGGTGCAAGGAACTCAGGTGTGCCAAAATTCACTCTGAGCTTCTCCCTTGGTTTATATCTGATGATGGAAAAGAATTAGAGCATAAAAGAGGAAAGAGAGAGAGACAGATAGAGATGACACAGCTGGAATATTGGGCAATAATTCCAGTCAGTGTACTAACCTTCTGGCCAGACCAAAGTCAATGATCTTGATTTTATTTGTTTCTCGACTCACACACAGTATATTTTCTGGCTGGAAAAAAAACAACAAAGATTCATTTGAATCTGCTTATTAATAACTCACATATGAAAGTTGGCTGGAAAGCATGTGCTACCTTCAGGTCGAGGTGCAGTATGTACATCTTGTGCATGTATTGTAGCCCTTCTGTTATCTGTCTGATTAACAGCACTGTGTCCAATTCAGTCAAATTGTAATTCTCATCGATGATGCGATCAAATAATTCTCCTCCCTCGACACTGAGATTACACACACACACACACACGCACACACACGTGTATATGAATGCACATCTTCATGTAAGCGTAGAAAAATAGACATATCCTGTTATGTAGATGTATGTGTCTTTATGTACTTACTACTCCATGACGAGAGTGATATCATTGCGAGACTCATAAGCAGCATAAAGCTGGATGAGGCTAGCATGGTTCAGCTGGTTCATAACCTCAATCTCACTTTTTACCACTTCCTGATAAAGCAAGATAAATAAATATACCATAGTAAGTTCATCAATCAGAATATAAGAGAAAATTGTATTAAGGGCTCTCATTACTTTTCAGGTTTAATTATTTTAATGATTTTGCCTTGTGTTCAATATAGTACACAGTGCCATATATCCAGCAATGACATGCAAGCATGTAAGTGATTTACCTTCTCCTTCTGATTCCTGGTTTTGATGATCTTAGCTGCCAGTGTGAGACCAGAAGAATTCTCCACACACTTATGGACAATTCCAAAGCGCCCACTACCAAACCAAACACATTTTTACACCAAGATAAGTCAAGGATTTACCAAAAAGCTTGCACTATTTAAAGCTACCATTTCTATATTTCAATTATTCAATTATATTCAACAATATTTTAGGTAAAGGCTTTTAGGCTTACCAGGTACCATGACACTCTAGAATAACGCAGTGTGGGAAGTTAATGCTAGATGTGAAAGATTAGGTTCTAAAGTTCTACCTAGCCTCTTGGTTTTTGCTTTCATCACAGTAAAAAGAAAAAGACATTGCCTGATACAAGAGACCCATGAGTTTGTAATACAGCTCTCTCTCTCTCTCTCTCTCTCTCTCTCTCTGTCACATACACCTGTCTCCTGCTTTCACTTGCACCTGAGCTTTGTATGATATGGGTACTATACAGGGCCAGCCAGTATAAAATCTTGTGAATTTATCTTAGACAGCAAGACCATGTTATACTAAGGCCAGCAATGTACACGCACCAAATTGTGAACAAAAGGACACCACGAAAGATGCTTTTACCAGTAGCTTAAAGACATTATTAATAAAATTCCATGTGAAGTGTCTGGAGCAAAGAGAACTTGAAAGTGTGCAGGGTAGCTGATGACAAGGAATTGGGTGAAAACCAGATTATGAAGTTCTGTGCTATGAACAACATGGAAACATGGGACATCTTTGCAAGAATATTCATAAAACTTGGCCTTTGTTTTAAGTAAAACAGGGAGTCTTACAAGCAAGTCACAGAATAGGTTCTGTGCTTTCTTCCAAAGTCAACACAAAATGGTGGGAAAGCTAACAGAAGCAAAGTTAGGAAATCCTTGGCTACAGAAAAGCATCACAGAATCCTGGATCAGCAAATATACTTTGGGGACAGAATTATAACTATAACTACAACTGTGGTGCAATTTCATTAGTATCCAAGTGTGTTTTCTGATCCAGGATTCTCTAAATGCTCTTTTGTAGCCAAGGATTTCCTGACATTGTCTGAAATAGACAACACTGCCATTGTCTGAAATAGACAACACTGCCATCTATCCAGAACTATATTAAGAATGGTATTGAAGTAAAAAGAATAAACACAAACAGGCAGGGGAAACAGAGGAAGAAACAGCTTGCAATCACATATTCTCAGTACCGGTTCAAAGAGGAGATCAATGCCGACTCAAAGGCAAATTCAGGCCTAAGCAAAGGAAAACTTGGCACCCTGATATCCAAGAGAGAAAACAAGCTCAGGATAGCATATCATAGAAATCAGTCTGAGCTTTCCTTGCCAATAATTTTGGAGAAATACCTGAGTTCCTACCAACTGACAAAAAATCCCCCACAGAACCAAACATGCAAAATATTAACATTTTGAAGATAATGTAACGTTTAAATGTACAAACCCTGCCACCAAGTCTGGAGTTCCTGAGCTCTGAAAGAGCAGGGAAAGTATTCCATCCCAAGAAATGTAATTTCACCACAGTTAACATCTGGACAGGAGTTACACTTCAAGTAACCCTCAACACATATAAGAAGAAACAGACAATATGTCAAGAATAGCAAACTGCATTCTGACCAAGCCAAACCGTTTGCAGCCAATTGCTCTGTTCAGATCATTTTCCACCCTCCGGTATGGCTTTGAAACCTGGCACCTGAAAACCATGCCAAAAAGTTGAAATAATTTCAAACAAGGTTTTCAGAAGCAGAGTCAGAAAGACAACTAGTTATAAGAGCTGCCTCTGCTTTCTAGACCCTGTGGTAGGACTCCACCCAACCTGACCTACAAGTCAAGTCCCAAAGTTGTAGCCTCAGGGACAGAGGCAGATTAGATCCACAAAGATTTGCAACAAATAACTCAAAAGACTTCAACTCTTCAGGCTATATAACTATATATTTAGAGTTGCTGTAAACAAACCCACTGGGCCACTTTGACTGTCTCATATGTCAAACAATGCAGGAGTAACAAAAAGTCTAAGTCAGGTTATTTTAATGTAACCTTTTTGTTTCTTCAAAGATTCCTTGTGCATTTTTTGTTAGGGTTTTCAATATATTATTGCATCCATTTTATACTGTATGGTCTTTCTGCTATTCTGTTGCTCACCCTCCAAGCACTTCCTCTCTGTTGATGGTATAATAGGTAGCTATATGTTGGGTTTTGGTTGTCACCACACGGTGCTCAAAGGGTGCTGGAGGAGGAGGTGAGCAATCTGGAGGACAGAGCAAAAAAGGAGAAATAAGGGAACTGTCCAAATAACAGTCCTAGGTCATTGTAGCACATCTTATACCTATGATGTATTCTTCAGGCACTGAATCTACTTCTTTCCTCTCCTCCTCAGGTTTCTTTGGTTCCACCTCTGATGCTCCCACTCCAGGCTTCTTTTCTTCCTCACTTTTTTCCACCTCTTCTGACCTTTCCTCCACTCTGCTTTTTTTGAGATCATCTTTCTCCAGATTCTCGACTCGTCTCTTAGTACTGGCAATCAACTCTATGTGTTCATTATCGCTACAAAAACACACAGCACACATTCATCAAGAAAAAAAAAATACATATTAATGGATTAGATTTTTCCAGATTTCAGTGAAAATAGTACTTTTTCCAAATAGTGTCATCAGTTGGCTTAAAGACACTGTTTCAGTACCTTTCCTGGGGGACTTCCTGGTCTTGACTAAACTCACAGCTAGACAGGATTAAAGACGGCACCTCAGGGACACTCAAGCCATCTTCTTTTTCTATTCTCTGATTCTCTTCCTCGTTGTTTGTCTCTACTTTCTCATTCAACCTGGATTGTATGAGAATATCTTTATCTTCCGTACTGTCCTCTTTTTTCTCCCCTGTTTGCAGTTCTTCTTTATCTTTTTTCTCAGTTTGTGCTTCTTTCTCATCTTGGATAAAGTCCAGAAGTCCTGTTGTGCTAGCATCGGTTTCAGCATTGCCATGGAAAAGGCTTGTGTTCTGTTGATTGAGCATTTGTACCTTTTCCAAGTCATCCTTGGCTGCACCTTAAAAGAAATATAAACACAAAGTTATATACTGTTTTTGTCATGGATGATACTTTTGTGCCATATTATGTTAATGACTTAATGGACCAGTTCTGTATCTTCAGATTTTTGTAACATTTCAAATCCACATCAAAATCTTCCATTTGCAAACAACATTAACCTCCCTAGAGATGTACCAGCTAAAATATTGCAGTTGGATTTGCAAATACCTGTTGCATCTGGAGGTTTCTTCTTCTGGGATTTCGACACCTTTAAGCACACATTTGGCTTCTCCTTACATTCCTTCTCTTTCAGCTGCATAGGGGCAAAGAAAAGAGGGAACAGCCAACAAACCTTTTTAACATGCAAACATGAAAAAGCAATTGCAAGGCAAACTCACCCTAAGAAATAGAAAAATAGGTGACAGACAGATATAAACAGATGCCAAAGCTACACTGGAAAGGTTCAAAGTCAAGAATCTGAATGTGTTACAATGGCAGATATCAATCCCATTGAGAATCTGTAGCAAGACTTGAAAATGTCTCCATGTAATGACAGCTGCTTGAGCAATGTTGCCTGCTATTTTGCTTGATTAACCTACTATATAAAAAATATATTTTCTACCTTGAATGCTTGATGCAAGGCACTGTACACACAAATGCATGGTGTCTCGTGAGACAGTTAATCTGCTCGGCTGTCTCTCTAGATATTGCAGAGATTATAGTCACTACGAACATAAATGCCACATCCGTAGTTAAACGTGCAACTAGCTTACAAAAAAGTATAACCTTCCATCCGTCCATTTGTCAGTCCATCTATTTACAATGTCAGTTACCCTCTCACTTGTAGGTATGTATGTATTTTTAAATTGTTTGAGCACCTCAGGGAGGAAGCTGACAGCTTGGTGAACTCCGGTCAGCAGTTGCTCCAAGTCTCTGAGCATTCTGATTGGCCTGTTTATTCATTGTCTCCATGGCAACACCCAGGTTACTTAACATCTGCTCTATGTTCTTCCCACAGGTATGCTCACAACTGATCACGTCCTGATGGCTAATGGCCGACTTCTGTAGCGTGACAAGCGTGTCACTCTGGCCACTAAGTGCATCGATCTGTCTCTCATTCAGTGCAAAAAAGATTAATGGAAGAGGAGAAGCTTAGGAAGATTTATCTTCTGCAGTCAGCAAGGATTTTTCAGTTTCTCCTCTGCCACCATTGCTCCTGTTGCTGCAGTGTTTTTGAGTTTGTAAGGGATTTTGGGTCAAACATCTTGGCTAGAGATGTCATAAGACTGGAGCTGATCTTTAGTGGTTTAGCTGAAAGCTCCAGAATCAAACACACTTACAGAAGAATTTGCAAAAGCAAGAAAAACCCGTCCTGAGGAAACCTGTTACTTGTAGGACTGATACTCGCCTGTCCTGAACTAGAGAGTGCTTATTACTTCCCAGTTCCTTTTCTTTTCTGTCTACTCTCGAGCCCACATTTATATAGTGGTCTTTTGGCTGCTGCTGATTGGTCTGTATTGAAGCGGACTGTGTGAGACTCCGATCTGCTGTGAAGCCAGGAGTCAGGTGTGAGGATATTGAAACCAGTGCTGGTCAGGACAAAAAAAATAGTGATACAGAAGAAAGTGGATCTTACATTAGAAACATCTTCACCAATTTATAAATATACATTGAGCTAAAGTGTTGTAGCTGATGGTACCAGCAAGCAGTCTGCAATAATTCCTTAAATCGTTGGTTTGTTCGTATGTGCGTACTTGTGTGTTGTTTTATGGGTGTAGATGTACACGTTGGAATGTGATACACATGGATGTCTTTCTCATTCAGGACAAGACCCAAGTCCTGCTGCTAAACACACAGACGGGTGTGTGAATGTCAGAGAACTGGAGTAGGTGTGTGACAAAGCCAAGCAAACAAAGAGTTGACGTGGACAACTTGGATGAAATTCAATGAGGATGTTTACCTACATTAATCAAGTGAACCGTCACATCCTTCTGGAATAAACGACCTAATCGTTTACTGAATCAAGAAAAAAGGCCTCATAACCCATTGTAACATAAGGTCACATGCTTGTACCAATTTACATGGCTCAATTAAAAAAAAAAAAAAAAAACCTTAGATTTGGGGAGAGGTTAGTACTGGTACCTTTTCTGCTAACCACATTGCCCTTGTTCATTCATATCATAACTCATATGGCTTTTTTATGAGATCAGGTGTACATGGGATTATTATATTCATGCTGTGAATGTATAGCATACTGTGAAGGTGCAGAGGCTGTTTGACTCTCATTTACCACAGTTGTACAGGGGCTTTACTTTGATCTGCCCAGATTTAGACACAGCCCAGACAATAAACACCCCTCATGCTAGAATGAATTAGCCTGAATTGGCAAAGTACCAAAAAGACCACACAACGATCTTATAATACACTATGATCTTATAATAGCCTGGACATCATGTACCAGTTTGTGCCTGTGCTCTGAGTGTGATGGTCTCTGAATGAGAAAGTGGATTATTTTCCTACAACAACATGACCTGACCTGTTTTATTCCTTACATACCATTCATAATGAAAAGGAAGTGTCTGATTGTTGTTGTTTTTTTTTTGTGATCAGTGTTTTGCTCCAGTAGCCCAACCTAAATTCTACCTTTCTTAGCTCCAGTCCTGCAAGTTTCATACTTGTGCACGTAGCAAATATGAAGTATGAACATATGAAAAATAAAAACCTCCCACTTATGTGACTTTATTGTCATGTTCAGTGACTTTCCAGTCCCTTCTGAAAGACACGTCATTATGAAAAGGAAGCGTCTGATTGTTTTTTCTATTGTCAGTGTTTTGCTCCAGTAGCCCAACCTAAATTCTACCTTTCTAAGCTTCAAAATAAAACTGTTATAAAAAATAAATAAATAACACTGTTATGCCACAGTTTTGTACCAACTGGACCAAAATTCACATTTTTGTCAAAAAAGGCTTTAAAAAGGCTAGAAAGAAAATCATTTATGACAAAGGAATTAAAAAATCAATTCATAAAAAATATTCAAGCAAATATTTCATTTATGCATTTATAAAATCATTAGAAATGAATTCTTGTTTTAACTGTCCTTGGTAAAACCTGACCATGTACTGATTCACCAATGGAGGGCAGCAGATATGCACAGCAACTAGACACAAACACACACACACACACACACACACACACCACACACACGATTCCATGACACCCTATAAACGGTGTGGTACTGAATAGCTTTTTAACTACTTGTAATGACTCAGTGTCACTCAGGCACTCATTCACTGATCTACATTCAGGTTAGGAATGTTGGCATTCGTGTGTAAATGTGTGTAACAGAAGAAGAAAGGGGGTATATCTGAAGTAATGGAAGATGTGTATGTGTGTTTATGTGAGTGCATGTATGTATTCAGCATCTATAAAACAGTTATGGGTTCAGTGGTAACCAAAGACCTGAGCATGAATGACGTGACATTATCATATGTCACTATAGTTATGTTTAATTCAACCAGTTTAAAGTCTTGCTGACTTTACAAGGTCTGTAAACTGCATAGAGTTTATGGATAGAAGTGTGTGTGTGTGTGTGTGTGTGTGCGAAGGTGGCATGTTTAGAGAATGCGATTGTTTGTATAAGGTGGGTTAAGGTCCAAGCAAGTGACAGAGAGGGCAAGTGCTATTTTAGTATATGAAAGGGTAGAAGAAGGTAACTAAATCTCTTTCCAACCCCAACCCTCCTTTCTTTTCTCTCAACACATCTCGCTGGTCTCAATTTATTTTATGTAATTGATATGTGCACTGACAGACGCCACCTCCTCTGTGCAAAACACACAGTGGGCATGTGTGGGGCTGCAGAGTAGAAACGTATGAGCTGACGTGGGGGAGTCCCAGGGAAACTCTGGCAAACACTTGTCTAGTGATGAAAGCAGGCGCCTGGCACACTGGTGGTAAACACATCACCACTGGCTATATTACAGCCACTGCTGCTAATATTTCTCCCAAATATGACATTGTGAATGTGATTTTTTTGGATTGTACATTGTTAATAGTCTATAAGGGCTTAACAGTTAGTTGTAATTTAATCACAAATTTTAACCTGCTCAGTTAAACATATATAATTGACTATGATATTGGTGCTGTAACTGTTAGTTTCAGTTGATGTCGGGTGGCGTGTTCCCTCTATATGTCAAAATTGTAAGGCAAAGGAGGATGTAAGTGCAGATAATTTATTAAGTAAAGTGCAAACAACCCAAAAATGTGAAAACAAGAACCATAAACATGAACTGTGAATACGAGGCAAAGAACAGAGACTAGAAGCAATACTGTGGCACACACAACAACAAACAACAATTACAACAGAAACAACAGAAGCTTGACCGTGAGGCACTGAAAAACTAGAACTTAAATAGTGGTACTAATCAAGGTGACACAGGAAACAGGTGAGCGATGTGAGACAAGTGACATGCAGGGGCTGATGGGTAGTGTAGTTCTGCGCCTCTTTGGTGCTACCATGACAACCACCCCTTAACGCGTGGCTCCCGAAGCACGAAACACAGTCAAGAGGGGGTCATGGACAGTCATGAGAGATGTCTCTTAGCTGATAAAGGCCATTAGGCCAACAAGGTTCTTTGGGACCGATACCCTTAGTGTAGCCGGCAGACGATGTGACATCCTCCACAAGGCATTGAGGTAAAGTGATCTCTTCCTCATAGCTAAGAAGTGGCGTGACATCCAAGGCAGAGCATGAGAGTGGAGCAATGGCCACTGCGAAGCGAAGTCCAAGGCGGAGCCAGAGGGGGGAGTGAATTCCAAGGCGGAGTCGGGGGGTTGGGTTGAGAGGGTGGGGGAACCACGAAGCAGGGGGAGGAGCGACATCCTCAGCAGAGCAGGGAGACGGAGTGACACCCATGGCGTGGCTGTGAGCCATAGTGTTGTCCTCTACGGAGCAGAAGTGTAGCGGGACGTCCTCAGCCGAGCAAGGAGGTGGCATGACATCCTCAGAGGAGCAAGGAGGCAGAGCGATGTCCTGAATGGAGCAAGGACATCCTCAGTGGGGCAAGGAGGGTGGGAGATGGTTATAACTAGGGGGGGAACGCTATCCTCAAAAAATTTCCTGAGGGGGTGTATGTTGAGCCATTCCTGTGTGGCCCTGACCCAATCTCCCCTCCCCTGGTGCTCCCACATCAGGTGGTTCTTCTTCAAGATTGCCTCTTGGACTTCTCTTTTTCTCACGATTGGGAGGCAAAGGCAGATGAAAGTGCAGGCAATTTATTAAGTAAAGTGCGAACAAACAACCAAAAAATGTGAAAACAAAAACCATAAAAATGAACTGTGGATAAGAGGCAAAGAACATACAGACTAGAAGTGATACTGTGGCGCACACGCCAACAAACAACAACTACAATAGAAACAACAGAAGCTTGACCAAGATGCACTGAAAAACTAGAATTTAAATAGTGGTGCTAATCAAGGTGAAACAGGAAACAGGTGTGGGTGATTTGTGAGACAAGTGATATGCAGGGGCTGATGGGTAGTGTAGTTCTGTGCCTCTTTGGCCACGACACTATAAAGCAACACAGAATGACGCTATATCAATTAATTATTAAATCTATTATTATTTTATTTATTTTTATTAGGGGGCCAAGCACAAAAGGTGAGTAAACACCCTATTGGAACTGTATGTTTTCTTCTTCACTTCACTTCTCTTCTCTTCTTCTTTTTCTTCTTGATTTATTTATTTACCTATCAATCAGCTTCTACATATATGTATAGCATGCTGTATGAAACATTCATCCAGTTAGTGTGACTAGAGTGCAGTCTTCTTTTAATTCAAAGAGTTATATATTTGAAGAACTACATTCATAAATGTGAAAAGCTCTTCTGCTGATTTAAAATGATAAAACAATTAAGTGCAATTAAGCAATCTAAATAATTGTGATGATCATTTAATTATTATGATTATAATAAATGATTACTTATTGTCTTTATTTTGCAGCGCCATCCTGTAGATCTGATTCTGCCTAGTAATAAGAATATATAGACCAACCATGCTGTTTTAACGCAAATATATTTTTATAAAACTAAGTTATGTTTTCAATATCTTACACATATGTGCACTGAAATTAGTAGCAAAACATCTGCTTTTTGGTGGATTCAGCAAACAGAATTCGACTACGTTCAAATGACTGAAAGGTATAACACAGGGCCACCTGCTTCTGACAGTCAGCAGTAAGAGACCTGTGCTCAGCATTGCTGATGATCCTATTCCACCTGAACATGACGTTCTCCACATACTCATAAATTACAGTACATAATAGACTCTGAACCAACCATGCCTTCATTCACCTAAGATCACTTTTTAAACTATTCTATGCTATGAATTTACAATCTAATCTCTAATTTCTCATTATAAATTCCAGGAATTATGTATATGCAAATGCCTCTGAAGGGCTAATGAAGACCTAATCACAAGGCTGGACTGGGACAAAAATTCTGGCCTGAAGTATCACACTCACCCACGCCACCCCATACACCCACAACAAATCTTAAGACCACTGATCACCTACCGTAATGTACAGTCTCTGACGAATCGAACTTTACTTTATAGGAACTACTATTCTATACCTTTAAATTAATCTCAGCTCCCCTCTCCTATGTAACATATAACATGAGTAGGTCTGTCACAAGACAAAGCTAGCTAATTGCTAACTTGCTAACAAGTCACTGACTATGAATTTTCATCAAAATTATAATTTTTATACTGATTTTCAGAACAAATTGCTACAAAAATATGTTCAGTTGTATATCCTAATAAGGTCAATTATGCACCTAGTTGTGGTTTTACTTGCTAGATAGTGATATTGCAGTTAATCCAGCCTGATTAAATAATGTTAGTTATATGCTTGCAGATCAAACTGAACTGCAGTTGAAGTTACTTTCTGTTATGTTACAGCATCCCCTTTTCCTTGCCACTCCACCTGGCCGCTTCTGTCTTTGCTTTCTGTTTCGTGTTGCTTTTATTTACAGAAGCAAGATGGAAATAAGGCCAACAATGACCAATTGCAAGACTAGCAGGTTCATACAGTATCATACAGTATTGTACTTTTTATTATGCAATTTTATACAATTGTATAATATAGCAATTGTATAATATAGCAACTGTATTATACAGTATGAATATATATATATATATATATATGTGTGTGTATGTGTGTATGTGTGTGTATATATATATATATATATATATATATATATATATATATATATATACACACACACACTTTTGGGGAACAAGGCTCTGCACTGCACCTCTGCTTGTGGTGAACTTTCTTATTCAAGTTCAAATTGTCAAGAAGAAAGTTTCCCAAAGAATGTTAGAGATTAACAGGTTTTATCACACAAGGCTAATCTACAGAGAGCACCTTTCGCTAATATAAGAGAGAAATTAAATGAAACACATGACACCGTAGACTGGAGCACATTCCGAACTATGTTATTTGATTGCTTAACTTGGGAAAAGTAGCATAATCTGCTGACCCATATCACATGATGAATGTGCATATGAATGTCTGAATCACTTGACTCATATCACTGAGTAACCAAAGCAGGCAAGGAGGGTTCCACAGCTGACAGCTCGAATGCTATGTGCTGTCAGACAATCAAACATACATAATGTATCTGTACTTTTGTAAAATAACGTTATAGGTTGTACTTGTATTACGTGGTTTTCATATAAATTCAACACTAGTATTTAAACTCTCTACACTCTCATTCATTACACACTTTGCCATATGTAAGTGGTATAAAAACACTCAGCAAAGCGTGGGGTTAAATGAGGGCATGTGTGTTACCTGTGAGTAAAGTGATGTGCTTCCTGCTGATTTATCTTGTTTCCTCTTGTGGGTGAATAAACTCCAAAACTTCCTCCATAAAATGGATACAACTAAGCACACACTACCCACAATCCAAACGTCCTTATCACGCAAGAAGTTCTCCATGGTAACCAAAGTCACAAACATGGGGCCCAAGTCCGAGCCTCCGTCTGTGCACAAACTCCACTTTAATGACACTTTTAATCCCCTATGTGTCCCTATCTCCCACTTTTTCAGCTCTACGTTAACAGTAGTCTGGTTGTTGACATCAACGGTGCAGCCAAGCCACAGATTCTGAAAGGGAGACAGAAGTGAACCCACCCTCATGCCTCCTCTCTATAAGGAGCAGAGAATGTGTCAGTCACAGAGACAAGTGTCAGACAGGTGGAACTCTGGCTCTGAGGAAACGCAAGGTGGTGAAGAGGACCCAGTGTATCCTTTAACATTAGACGCAGCACTTAATGTGCTCAGTCATTCCTCTCACTTGCACATTTGCACTTAAATTCACACATCCAAATGCAAACACACACACACGCACACACACACACACACACACACACACACAAATCTGTACAAACTGATATATTGTAAATTTCTACATTCTTGACCCGGATTAAACACTGCCAGTCAGGACCCTAGTTGAATTATGTATCTATAAATGCCAAGGATTATAGGTTACAACACTCAAACTAAAGGCCAAAGTGAAAATCTAATTCACAAATACTGATGGCACACACTCAGAGAACATTCATCATCATGGAGCAGCCAAAATCCAAAGCAAACATTTGGGTTCTTTTTTCTATTACTTAATTATATAGGATATCTTGAGTACCAAGTGCAGGTATCATATGGTATCAGGAGAGACCTGCTAATACAACCAAGATCTTTCACACTCTTACTTCAGCAGTTTCAAAACTAAACACACACACACACACACACACTCGCACACTGCTGGGTATGCATGGCACTTCATCTATTTGAGTGACGCCTGGCCAGAGCGTCTAGAGCTGGTATTCTACTAATCACTCATGTCAAGAGAGCTGCATGTATGTGTACTAATTAGAACACCAACATGGGCACAGACTGCAAATACACCCACCATCATTTAAAACTCATCACCAAATAGTCTGATTACCAAGTAAAATACAAATGTAATATAGGATCCTCTTAAATGTATTGTGTTAAATCTATCTATCTATCTATCTATCTATCTATCTATCTGTCTGTCTGTCTGTCTACCATACACAAAGATTCTAGAGAAATTCTCTCTACTACTACTACTACTAATAATAATAATAATAATTGGATATATTATGGATCTAGACTGTACATCTCATACATTTGATGATAGTAAAGAGCCACACATTGCTGAAGAACCAACTGATCCAGATATGCAGGATAGGAATTGCATGGCATTTTTCCCTGTGCTGAGAATATAACATTATTATATATAACATATAAAGTATAATAGTAGTCTAAGGGCAGTTGTTGGAGCATTCAATAACTGGTTGTAATTGTAATGTGTAAATTGTATCTGGTTGTAACACTAAGTAAACTAAGATCAAAATAAAGTGTGAATAATGAAAAAAAAAAAAATTGGCTTTTACTATATAAATGGGAACAGCTTTGATAAGAAATTCTCCCATATATGTTTAATCTCATGACCTTCATTGTTAGTGGAGCTACTGTAATTTTGAATTTTTTTTACTATAGAGTTTAATATTTATTGTGTTATTTATTTATAAATATTTATTTAATATTTATTGTGTTATTCACCTTCTGCTTTAAGGTGATATGATAATTATTATTATATTACAGTAATAATTGAGTTTTGAGACTAACAGGTTTATAATGCTTTTCTCAGTACAAAGAAATATTATTATATAGTACCGTGCAAAAGTCTTAGGCACCCTTATATTTTTATTACCATAACACCAATTTTGTCTTAGATGTTTTATGACTTCTGCATTATTGAGTCAGTAAAAAAAAATCCAAACAGTATTTCAGTAAATAAAGTAACACACTATGTAATAGACCAGACAGCAGTTTCAAATGCTGTTATAACGCTGTTTTATATAATTATAAAACTGCACAAATTGTACCTTGAGGCTACCGATGTTCTTTTAAAAAGCAAAGGGTTGTCATGCCAAATATTGGCTATATTTTATTACTCCTTACTGCTCCTTATAGTAGTTTTTAAGAAAACATTTAATTCCATTATTTTTGAAGGCGTGATTTCTATTGTAGCATTACTTTACATGTGCCTAAGTACTATGCAGATGCAGTAGATAATGTTAAATAATGCTGGGTTATTTATTTAATATTTTTGTTTAAACAAGATATTAATAATAACCAATAGCTAAAACACCCAGCTTTACAGAGCTTCAAACATCAGAGTGGATCATAATGCGACAGGGGTTGCGTATTCATAAACACAAAGTGATACTTGATGTCTGCATGATCATGTGCCAAGTGCATGGAATTCTTTCTTTTTTGCCATTCTATAACTTTATTTTCTCAAAATTCATGTCAATATTTGCATTTCTCCTGAAAGGATTGGATAAGCATTGTATAAGATTGTATAAGCTAGGGTGGAGTTAAAAGTCATTTGGTGCCCTAGAGTGCTTTTTAAGACAAAAGTTTATATCCAAGCATACTGTGTGCTAGATAAGATAAGATTATTTTTATTGCCATTGCACAGGCAACAAAACGTCCAAGAGCTTGTATAGTCTGATTTGGAAGATGCTTTATCTAAGTAATGAAAATCCACACCTAAATACTGTTATCAGGATAACCTAAAACGTGTTTCTTAAAAAGTGTTGGGAGGTTTGTATGAATTTATGAGCCTTCTGCAGTACCACTGACACATATCATCAAATGTAGGCCCTACTGAATGACTACTTTACAAGGTTGTGATTATCTTGAAGGTCCATCATGCCATAATACACTGTATTCTGATACTTCATACCAAAAAGGCCTAAGAACTGAACTGAGAACCATAACAGCATGACAACTCCCTCTAGTGGTGTATTTTAATAATGTTCAGTTAAAAAAAAATAATAATAATAAATAAATAAATAAATAAATAAAACATAATCACAACCTACAATACACCATTTGTGATTTCTCTGGCTCTGGAACGCTAATGCTCAACCCTTATTTAGTTATTCATATTAAAGTGTAGTATTCAGTAACTCTTATGGTGTAAGTACAGTCAAACTATTGTATTGTATTGTACAGACATCATTGAAATGGGCAAAAGGTTGATTATATTCATTCATTCATTCATTCACTTCATCTTCAGTAGTCATTACTGATATATTCATATACTTATCCTCAGTAATCGCTTTATTCTGGTCAGGGTCATGAGGAATCTGGAACATATCTCGGGAATACTAAACATAAGATAGAAAGATACCTTGGATGGGATGAGACGTCCACTGCAGTGCATTACACTTACACAGTCACACTCACATTTAGAGTAGCTGATAAACCCAAATGGACACAGTGAACGCGTGAAAAACTCGGCACAGAGGAGTAATATAATAGAAAAAGTTATAGACTGTATTTGTGGGGTGTTAGGACCAACTGACAGATCTTAATCCAATATGTAATGCAATACTATAATAATATTGGGGATGGTTAGGCCATAGGTGTAGTTGTAAATGTCTGACTATTCATCTGTGAGAGGAATACCTGCCCCAGACCCCCCGGCTGCACATGTTTGAGCTCCCAGTAGCAGCGTAGAGTCTCCACCCTTTCCAGGTGTCGGAAGAAATCCATGCGACCAATGGCTGACCTCTCACCTTCCCCATCCACAGGGACATGGCTGCTCAGATATGCAGGATGTGGCAGAGGTGAGCTCACTGCATCAGAGAGACCACATTTGCTGTGCTTGCTTTCTGTAGCAGACATGTCCAAGCTGCAGGAAAAGAAGGAAAGAGATTTTGATGATGCTGCTGCCGATGATACTACTACTACTACTATGACAACAACTAACATCATTTATTATTTATTATTTATTATTTAATTTGTTTATTTAATTTATTTATTTTAAATGATTTTTATAATTCATTTTGTATAGTACCCCACGTATAAAAGAGTGGATGGTTAAAACAATGTATTTATGGTAAGGCACATTATTCAATCATTAATGAATTATAAATAGATGTGATGCGATTCCAGAGTGATATAGGAAAAACAACTTCCACCAGCTGAGCTGTGACCTTCAGGAATAAAAGTAGGTTTGCTTCAGCTGAACAAAGTATTCCGGATGGACTATAATGCTTCATGAGATCATTTAAATATGGCCTGATAGGCATTAATCATGGGAACAGTACTTGAGAGATATTGACCTCTGGTGTTGGAAAGGGATGAGAGACTCTCAGAAACACTTTACTTCTGTTAACCACCAGACATTTTTTTCAGAAGTGATTTAAAAGTGAGGCATATTACAGTCTTCTTGGCATCTTGGCATTGGCAGTATGGCAAGCATCCACAGTTTTCAACAATTCAGTCACACAATAACAACTAGCACAGTCAACCCGTGCTGTCCTTAACGTGCAATGCCTGTGCTGAGAGAACAGCAGCAAGCACAGGAGAAAACACAGTAACTGGTAGAGAGAAAGGAATGGACTTAAGACACTGGGCAAGGCTTGGCAAAGGAGATCTGGATCAGTACTGGATCAAGCTGGATGGTCTTAGTCACCTCACAGACACACACATCATCGAGAACAGGGTAGGCATTCAGGGTAAGTGTAAGAAATCAGTGATAAACCATTGCCACGTAAGGAGTATAGACTAGGAGGAGATGGAATAGCATCCTCCAGGACATCAGGTCATCTTTAGCACACTGATAGATCAGAAGTTAGAGCAAACTTGGAGACCAATGAGCCAGCTGAACAAAGAAACCAGAAGCATTGGAGGAGCCAAGACTGCTTACCAACAATCTCACTTACATAAATATGTCATAATGATATGTACTATAGATAAAATTCACATTTAAAATGAATGAATATAAAACAGATCATGAGTTGAAGCGTGAGTGTGGTGTTTCTAACCATAGAGTAAGTATATTGTAAAGATAGCAGTATAGCATTCCAGGCTATGTGTCAAAATGTCCTCTTTTACATCACATTCCCAAGGCGCCACCTCAGTAAAGGTCACACAGCCCCAGTTAATTGGGCATAAATGAGGTGTCAAATGGGCCATGATACTGCACATACAATGTCACATTCCACTATAATGCAAGTAACACAATGTTCAACCTTCAAGTATGGACTAGTCTCATCGCACTGGGAGGCTTCCCCAGCAAAGTAGTTAATGAATGATGTTCTATTTTCAACCCATATAATCCTGAATCAGCTCTGGCGCCTGAGCTTAAGCGAGATCCACAGCAATGACAAAGATGTTAAGTGGTACTGTTCCATTCCCTAAGCAGTTGTTACTAAAAGTCAAGATAGATATGCTGACATGTGGTATTTTGGTGCTACCTGGCTGTTAAAAAGAAATTCTCAAAAGATAATTGTTAATTTGTTAAAAACAATAATTATTTAAATTAATGTAATTCATAATCACTGTAATATTGCATAAAAATGAAAAATAATGTTATGATCATGTAAAATACTAAGTCATTTTTTAAAAGAATGTGGATCTTAGTTATTTATGTGCTTCGCTGTCAGTTATTTTCTTGCACTTATTGTAATATAACCTCCTGAAAGTGTGTTGGTCAAGCCATGGGACTGAGTGCTATGTTAATATCTGCCATTTGATTTTCTTTGATGCAGTATTCAAAGGCTTTGGATTACTCTTACCCCTGTGATCAAAGATACACTGTCTGTCTGTCAACACACTCTCTATTTTATAACATCAAAAACTGGTGAGGTGCTGGTTCTGTCTCTCGCTCTCTCTCTCTCTCTCACTCTCTCGCTCTCTCTCTCTCCCTCTCTCTCTCTCCCCATGCATTTGTATATATGTGCATAAGCTACTAGCACCAAAAATAATTTTGTGCAGTGCTTATACAGATGCCTAGGTTCATATTTGTGTCATGAAGTTAAGTTCAAATACAGTCACAAACTGCAAAAAGCAAAAAAGCAAAAATCCATTGCAAAAAGATTCCAGAAAAACTGTCATTTTTAATCGACACTATTTCAGTCCTATTTATATAATTGCTTCCAAGTATAAAAAGTGTGTACCAGTATTAAAGATATGTATAATTGACGTTACTACAACTACAACATTATACAGTACACTTTTAGAAATCAACACTCCAGCCAGCATTAAACACTGATTTAACTATTCATTTTCAGCATCAGTTAATGAAATCTATATCAGCCAAAGATTAAATGTCAAGATTCAGCCCAGTCAATAGTGTGAGTAACATAATAAGTTTTTGCTCGGATGTTAATTTGGATAAGAAAATGTTATCATAACTTATACTAAATAATTAAAAATGATATAAAATGCCTTAGCACATAGTTAGCAGTGAAAATGAATTTGTTTCATATTGAACACAGTAGGATAAGTATGCAGTCAACATTCAGAAAATTAGAGCACCATTTCCTCTACATTAATTTTGATTGACAATTTATACTTGGCAGCATATGGGTGGGTAAAGTTTTGTGCCGTGGAGACATGACTAACTACTTCAAAGCATGTGCTCTATCTATAGCTCGGGGGCTCCCAGACATAAACCAAGCAGAATCCCACCAGGTGCGTTCTACCAAAATAACAGTCATAAAAAATATATACATCACAGAAAATATAAAAAGGTATTAGCTACTAAATATTGAACCATTTTAAAAACACAAAATGTGAATACATATTACTGTTAACTATTTTTTATGTTTAAACCAGATTATACTGAATATGAAATTATGATTTGGTTAGTTTTGTACATTAATTTTTTTCCAACAATTCACTCCCTTGTTTCAGTTCAATACCTAATGATCAGTTGAATCAGGTGTGAGAAAACACAACAGCTGCTTGTGCCCTCTAAATAGGTCGGCAGTGTTTTAGGCGACAAAAAAGAGTTCATTTTTCAGGAGTAATTCATCAAATGCACAAAGTGACATTCAGAAAGAAGAAAAGAGTGTGAGAGAAGGAGAGAGAATGTCTTGAACGTCAAATCCTGTTGTTCTCTTCCTTCATTATCATCACTCCCACAGCTGCTGAATGCAAATGCCAAAGTGTAAAATTACAGGGACCCACTTTTCCCCTTGGATGAATACACACGGTACATGAACACACATGCTCACACTTATGCAAACAGGAAGCTAGTAACATCTAAACACATGTGAAACATTTATTCACAAGAAAAGGTTAAGCTAGAGGTTAATGTGAGTGTTGTTTTTGTAATATATACTGCTCAGCTGTTATCTCAGGTTTAATTAGGGCAAGACTCTGCAATATGCCCTGATGAAGCAAAATTTAATCTCAGAAACCCAATAGCATCAAGGGCTTCCACAAAACTGAGTATAAAGCCTGACTCATCACACTCACTCAGTTTTTACTTACGCTTGATATTTAGCAATGTTTAAAATCTTCTTCTCTTTTCCTCCCATCTCCTTCAACACCTTTTTCATTTGGATTCCACCTTTTTTTCCCTTCCCTGTTCTTCTCTCAGCAGTGGATGCTAAGTCAAAGTGTGTGTTGTTCTCAGTCTGAACAGTCTCAGAGGTGAGTATTAGAGTGACCATACACTCAATAAGACAAGGCTGAATTAGTTGCATGTTGGGGTGAGGGAGGTGGGCAGGAGGGAGGAGTGTAACTTGTTATTGTCGGGCATTTGGAACCCTTAGCACCATGTGTTCTGGTGTGTGTGTGTGTGTGTGTGTGTGTGCGTGCATGTAACAAAGACAGCAAGCTGACAGTACATTCTTAGAAAAAGGAAACTTTAAAACGGTTTTAAAGGTTCTGTTTAGGACAGTGTGTTCCCAATGAGAAAATGATCCAAGTAGAACCGTTCACATAGCCAACAACCATTAATTATCCAAGGTGACCTTAAGAAATCCTTTTTTTTTCTAAATGGGCACAACACTTTAACCTTAAAACTAAAAGAACATTTTATTTTAGCCAAGCTGGTTGTCTCTCATAAACTACTTCAGCATCTTATCTTTTTCTATTAGTCCATCTGCTTTTCTCTGTAACAGGCTTTTGGACCAAATCCCACACTTTTTTTTATGTGTGAGTTTTTATATGTTTTTATGTTTTGGAAATGCCAAAGGCATGAATTTTAATGAAATGTAATACAGACAGAGTATTTAGGTATAGTAAAAAGCACAAACAAATAATGACAGACCAGTACTGACAAAAGCAACACAAATACTTTATATAATTAAAATAATATCCAAGTAGCTCTGAAGTATAAATAAACTTCTATGCATTGAATGCTGCTAAAACGAATCAAGTAAATCCTGTAAGGAAAAAAAACAGCTGGTCTTGTGCTTCTACCTATAAGCACTGCCACCGTATTTGAATTTATACATAATTAAAAAAAAAAAAAAGTATATTCTGGAACATTCTCTTTCCCCTTTTGCACTAATGCACCCATTCAAAGTAGATAAACACATGCAAACATATGAAAATCACATGAAATTGGTTGCTTGCCAGCAAATGGACACAGATCCAGGAGATGGCATGCAGTGTGTGAGGTGCTGAAACAGTAAAACCCTGCTGAGATGATGAATTTATTTTGGGCCTAATCTGACTTCTAAATGGTGCTGTCTGTGTGTAATACAAGCATGTGTCTTTAGTCATGTCTCTATGGCTCTCTTTTCTTTGGTGTTCTTATTTAAAGAGCTGTCTGGCTGCTTTGTAAATTTCCTCTGATTTTCTATGCTTATGGGAGCAATTTATCTTTGCTGCTTATGTACTTTTGTTTTATCGCTTGTGCCATCTCTATAAACTCTAAGTTTGTTCATTAGGGTTAGACTGTAATTGTTAACTCTTAATATGTGTTTTACAAAACATTTCAGGCAATCATTCACATCTAAGTACAAGAACAAAAAATGTTCTTTTCACACAGACCTTTTGGTGTAGCTTAATTCACATTACACAACAGCAAACACTAACAAGTGTCCATTAGTCACTACTAGGATTCTGATTATAGATGGGTCCTAAAGTAAGGAATAAAACACGACAGGGCATGCAGGAATATAATTCTACTCTCACCACAACAATTTGCCAAAGCCAACATTTTAAAATGTTCTAATGAAGAACAACGCATCATAATATATGTCAATTAATAGTTACATTTAATATCAGCGAAACAGCTTCCTGTTATGACTTATGCTATAAAAGCTATAAAACAGTAGTTCCCTCACCAGATCATTAGTTATGTACATTTCTTACTGTGTGTAGATTAGAATGAATCAGAATATCTTCTAAAATTAAAAGCAGCCTTGAGCATGCCAGTTGCCCCCTTTCTTGTTTACTGTGACATTAAAAACATTATGAAACACACAAGAAAATAAAGGTATAACAGTTTCATAAGTGAATAAATGTGTTTTATTATATTGATCAGGCTCTGACCTCAGTAACACTGCACTCAGTAGCTACTTGTGAATGCACATGTACACACATCTAACAAAAGGTTGAAATGAAATTGAAGCCACGGCATATATACAATCCATTAAGGAATAATTCTTGTGTGTGTGTGTGTGTGTGTGTGATGTGCCTGTCTTGCAGCGATTTATTTAAAACATTTCATGCAACTGCATGAATAAAAGATCTTTGCTTAATTTTTCATTAAATACTTTGCAACCTCTAGACCTTATTTTATTTCATATACACGCGACATGATACAGATCCACGTGACAGAGGATAAAGCAACATCATTCAAAACCAGAGAAACCATCGGAAAAAAAAGCACAGCTCTGAACTGCCTTTCAATGAGATGAAAGTATATTAAGTATATAAAGTTATAGATAATATAATAATAATCTACACAGACATGGAAATCATTGTAATAGGTCCATTTATGCATACTGTATAGTCAAACCTGTATGTGAGAACAAATTGTGTTAATATAGTAACTTATTCTCGATCTGCCATACCATATCATGCAGGATGTTGTTTAGACAACACTTGTCATTCTATTACTATGTTACTGTTATGGTAGGGATACATTGTTTAAAAGATATGTTTATTAAACTATAATTTTGATAGCATTATAACAAACGAATTTATCACCCTCCATTAGTCAGTCAGTTCAACTGCAATGCATTTATTTAGAATTAAAATTGCTTGGATTGTAAATTTGTAACAAACACTGTTTGCAATAATCACACCCTCAGCACAGATACAGCAGTCTGACAGTGGTACTGTGCCTGTAAAGTCACTTTATAAGAGCTTGAAAACGTGGTGCCACTGAACGGAATCTGAAGTTGCTTAAACGGTTAATTACGTGTTTATTAAGTCAACTCTCTTCTGTTATATGAACCTCTGGTACACTCATTCAAAGCATGTCCCTTTCCAGCATGGCACTCTAATTAGGGGTTTGTCTGAGTGGGTGCCAACAGCTTTGGCCTCGATTTCTGAATGTCCCTGATGTCTTATGTACATGACTTTTCTGCACATGCACAGCTATTCTTCAGGTTAACAGCTGTGAGAACTGCAATTTCAAAACAGAAGCTTGAGAGCTCGAGTCTTCCAGGTCAGCTTTTCAAGAAACAGTGGACTGTATTAAAGAAAATGTCCATCCTAAAACAATAACTATATTTATATTGAACTTTCTGATGCTTAGTTATTCTGGTGCTAATTTGCTAGTTTGTGCTGTATTTTTATTTTTATTTGTTATATCACAGCGAGCCATGAACTCCATTTCCCAGCAGACACCACAGCCTACAAACATGGCCACTTCGGACTACACTCCCCAGACCACACACACGCTCCCTCGCTCACAGTCACCCAACTTCTGATTGAGTTGTCATGTCTGCACTCAAACGCACACACTCACACAGGACTCTTTAAAAGAGACTCTCTTTCCCAAACACATTGCAAAGTATTCGCTCAGTTTTGTCCTTGTACACCAGACAATACCAAGCTGTTATTTTGTATTTGATTCTCTGGTTTTGACATATTCTTTTTACTGTTGTTTTCCTTTGCCCTGCCTAGTTTTGTCTGTTTGCTGATCGCCTGACCCTTGAATGTTTTTGACCTTGAACCTGCATATCATTTTGTATTTGGTTGACTGTTTCTCATTAAAGCTGCTTTACCTGCAACTGCATCCGTCTTCGCCTCCATTATATGACACTATTGTTATTCCTGTGAGCAGTTAGAGGTTGTCTGCCATGCTATTGTCACAGCAGAGCATTGCTAGTGTAGTTATAATGGCGTTTACTAGGATAATTACTTTCAATAATCTCAAACATAAGGAATAACACTCAGGTTTCTCTGTAGCTCCTAAAAACAAGATTGTATGCTTTTCAAGAATGTTCATTGTCCTATTAATGAGAAATCCAATGTTGAATAGTGGAGACAGCAAGCACTGGACTCAGAATATGAGATAGAGTATATAGATATGAATTCACGCTCGCAGCACTATCAGTGTACACTCAAACAACATTGTGTGTAATGTAGTAAACTGTTAGACAGTGAAAGAAGTTTAAACCAAGCCAATACAGAATATAATCATAAAATAATTTTTTTGAGCAACTGATGATACAGTACATATTGATTATAAATGCTTTTATGCACATTGTTCAGAGTGGATTTTTCCTTTAACTAGCCCATCCTCTCAAATCATGGATGTGCTAGGGCTGAACAAATTCTATTGTGTATTGTTTGCATGATTTCATTATAAAAACAGTGGTTGCAAATCTGATAAGAAATTAGTTAATGTAAACATTAATTCAGAATCCTTTTTCAGCAAATCAATATAAAAGCAAAGACATATACGTCAGTTATATGCATCACATTCACCATGAATGTCAGTTTTTGTATCATTTTGTAAAACTCACCAGGGCATAAGCAAACTAAGCAGCTTCTTAGAGCCCCATCGAGAGCTGGGAAACAAATAAGCTAAAAATAATAGTATGAGAACACACATAATGTTCCTTGGTTTTATGGGTTTAGCAGATAACATTAATGAAAAAAAATGAGCATTTAAATGTTTAGCTAATATTTTACTGTTTGTATAACAAGTGATTGATACAAATAAGCAGAAATCATTATCACTAATCAGCTAATTACATATATAAGTCATCTAATTTCTAATGTGGTTTGATCTGTACATGTTTTGCTCATAAATCATGTCAGTACTGTACACGGTGAGGTAATATTTGTTGCTGCGCTGAAGAATCTGTTATTACATTTAAAATGCTTGTGTTTCCATCAAAACTGATTAAAACCTTGCTCACCAAGTTCATCCTTATGCTGTAATGCTTCTGGTGAACTTTGCTCACAAAGAGGGTTAAGGTATTCCCATACAGATTAAATCAGGACTGATGGCTTTACACCTCTTTCAACAATTTGTCAACTAAACAATGTAACAAAAATAGTTGATCATGAATCATTGATTTTATGTGATCAGGCTGCAAGAGGTGAATGAACATTTTAACATTCGATTTTGCTTTCAAAGCGTCCCTGCTTGTGACTCAACTATGAATCATTCATTTATCTCCAGTAACAACTTTATCCAGGTCAGGGCCGCGGTGGATCTGGAGCCTATTCTGGGAACGCTGGGCACGACGGAGGAATGTACTCTGAATGGGATTCCAGTTCATCACAGGCCTCTCAACACTGAATCAACATGCCTAAATAAATAAGCATTCATTCAATGTCATTTTGCTATATTGAGTCATTGTTCCATGAAGTGTGTGCAGGTAAGTAAGAAAAACGTCAATCCGGTTATGCAGGTCTACTAATCACTGTTGATGAAGTCTGAACAGAGAGTTGTAGTGAGTAGGCATTGACCAACCCTATCTGCTTAAACTGTTAATGCTGACATTTCTTAATTTGTTTACGTGGGAATTGATTCTTACACAAACATATTGACATAAAATAGTTCCTTTAACCAGCATTTGTAATATTTTAAGGAAAATTTTAAGCAACTCACCCACTACATGTGTTGCTCTGGAAATAATAAAAACACAAGTCAAGACAAGGGCAAAATTGCAACAGAGTACAATGCATAATCTTAAGCAACGCAGGTCATCAGTCACACTGGCAGAAAAAGAGAACACACCCAGATAGATACACACACAAGTAGAGTCCAATGGGTGTTTCTTTAGTGAAACAGAGATCTCTTACAGAAGCTTTTTAGATAGAAAGCACTATCCAGATACACAGTGATAAGATAAGAAACAGTGGTCAATGAATAGCAGAATATCACTTGAAGTGTCTGATCAATAGGCAAAGAATTTCAAATATTTGTTATCACCACTTTAGTCTACTCTTTTTCTGTACACGATATTACTTTTAATAGTATGAGTGCTGGTTTATTGTTGGTTTTTATACCTGAAGAAAAAGAAACTATGTAGTTTCAACCATCCCTAACAATAACCAAACCCATAAGGTACACATGAGCCAGGCAACACCTGCTCTTCTGCATTTCTTCTTCTTTATATAATACTTTATATGTCTCTAAAGAAATATTTCACTAGCTGTATTTACATATAAAGATTTTCACCAATCTGAATGAATTCATTCTGACTGCAGAATCCAAACGAACAGATTATATACAGCGTATCCTAAACTGGACACTCTGTAGACAATCTTCATTTATACAAGTAATCTGAGGCAAAGTTATGCTCCTGCACAGAGTGATGTTTCAGTGGCACAGTGGCTAGCATTCAAGCTTCACAGCTCCAGGGTCCCGGGTTCAATCCTGAGCTTGAGTTTCAGTCTATGTAGAGTTTCTGTGCATGTTAGGTGGTGTATTGGCTAAAATAAATTGCCTCTAGGGGTTTGTGTGTGTCTGTGTGTGTGTATGGTGACCTGTGATAGGCTGGTGTCCCATCCAAGGTGTGTTCCAGCCTGGCATAGGTTCATGAGATAGGCTTTAGATCCACTGCAACCCTAACCAGGCTATGTGGAAAGTGAGTGGCCTCAATCAATTCACTCTATACTCAATTATATTGAAAAGGGTTACCGGTTAAAGGATAATTTTCTCTTACTATTGAGGTATCAGTTGGATTATTAACAGATTATTAGGCTGCATGTAAATGTCACCACAGTTGTAACAGATTATTTTTTAAATTTGAAAAAGAAAATGCCAATCACGCAGCAGCAGCAGCAGCAGCACAATGCATAAAATCAGATTCAGATCAAGAGCTTCATTTAATTTTCACATCAAAAATCAGAATGAAGAAAATATGTCATCTCAGTGACTATCACCATGGTATGGTTGTTTTTGCCAGACAGACAGGTTCGGTATTTCAAAAACTGCTGATCTCCAGGGATCACAACAGTCTCTTGATTTTACAGAGAATGGTGCAAAAAAAAAAAAAGTGAGCCACAGTTCTTCAAGCGGTAATGCTTTGCTGATGACACAGGGTCGAGGATAATAGCCAGACTGGGTCCAGCTGATAGGAAGGATACTGTTATTCAAATAACCACTCTTTACAACCGTGGTGAGCAGAAAAGCAAAACACATTGAACCTTAGGGCGAATGGGACACAAAAGCTGAAGATGCCATCTTCTTCTACTCTTTTCAGCCAAGAGTGGGAGAAAGGTATAGTGGGAACAGGTTCACCCAAACTGGGCATCTGAAGATTTAAACAAAATAAATAAATAAAAGAAATAAATAAATAATTATATTTTTAAAAAATTGTAAATAATTTTATTTCTCTGTTACATGTTTAAATTTGGTAATAACCTATTGTGCAAGCTAATAATAAAAAGCCATACATTTTCCTATTAATGTTTTTCTTTGGATGAGTAAACATACAGAAACATAGTGCACTTTAGCAGTTCATTTTCTTCTTTACTGAATTTCCCCGCCACTGGTGCTCCTCCCTCAGGAAGTCATGTGGAGCCTCCTCTGTCTGGCTTACCTAACCCTACTCATGGGCGTTTACCACACTGCTTTAAAACACTGCTTTAAAACAGCCTTGCCACTGCTGCATTCTCACTCTTCTCCCAGAGCTTCCATACTGTATGTGAGTATTACACAATCCACATCTCCTGAGATTTCTAGGTTACACTGAATTAGTGCAGAGCTGACATTTCTAGGAGTTGCACTGCTCTGTGACAAGATTTGTAGCTGTAATGTCTATTATTCCTTTCACTTCCGCGTTCACCTTACAGAAGCAAAGACTGAGTGTATGCTGTAGGCTTAATAGGCGGAAAGTGTTTTGTAAACTGTAACCTGCCTGTTGTTTTTGTTCCTGTAAGCGCGAGACAGGAATGCTGCCATACGTTAGGATTAAGCTGAATAAAAGAAGTGAAAGCATTGCAGCGGGATACACAGCTCTGACATCCGTTTTCGCAAAAATCTTTTTTCTTTTTTCCTTTTTTTAACATGTTTATTCAGTATCAGTATGCTTAATGTACAGTGCACTTTTCTGATTGAGATAAAAACAGTCATTTTACAGAGGATCCTCAGAACATGGGTTCTGTTACATGGGTTATGCTTCAAATGAGCTTTCCTGTCCTCTTTAAAGAGACAGATCTCCTCACAAAGTTTAATTTCTCACCAAATTAAATTATGTCACAAAACTGTTCAGTGACTCTGATTCAATAATAATAATAATAGTAATAATAATAATAATAATAACAACAACAGTAATAATAATAATAATAATAATAATAGTAGTAGTAGTAAAATCTTTTTTCTTAAATTAAGTTTTGTGATTTTAAACCAACATATAGATGGACTTTGTGCCACATCGCACAGTTCACATAACTCTATGTGTTTTGAATTAGATTCATCAATACATCAAAGATGGAGAGTTTGAGCCGTGCGAACAGTGCCTTCGCCCTAGACCTGTATCGGGCCATAACTGCTGATAGCCCTGGTGGAAACCTGTTCTTTTCCCCGCTGAGCATCAGCGCTGCACTCAGTATGGTCTACTTAGGAGCCCGAGGAACTACTGCTGAGGAAATGGCTAAGGTATGAGAGTTTATCTTAAACACATACACAAAACCAGGGCTGGAATGTGTGCACAAAATGTCAAAATCGTGACTATACTGCTACATAATGTGATTTTGAAATGCCTTGTGATAAATAAGTCACAATGGTGAACCTTTTATGTGATGATAAAAGATTGTTATTCTTGCTCAAATCACAAAATGATGTTTGTTTGTTGGATCATGTGAATGGTGTGATTTTTCAAACACCCATTAAAATGCCCATCCAGTGTATCTGAGATCGGCCAGTATAATAAAGTGTACACAAGCTCTCTGGGATATCACAGTTACTATGCTCAGTATTGTGATAACGGTTGATGAATTATATAATAGACAGCCATAAAACTGTGCAAACCCATATACATAAAGTTTATAGCCTGACAATGAACTTTAGACTCCTGGATTGTCATATCCAGGGTGTTTCACAGTGAGAGTAATTAGACCACACCTGTTCAGACACTCAGTGCACCATGTCATGCTACTCAAACTGTGTCTTTCATTTAGTACTACTTTTTCTTGAGGGATGTTAAACATTTCGAATATAATATTTAAGCACCTTATCATAGCATTGTAATTTCTGCACCTTTTTTTTTATTAATGGCTGATGTGTATTTAAAGAGTATGAAGAAATTGTGACACATAGCGGAACTATGGTTTATGGTTCTGTTGTTTATTGCAGGTTTTGTCCCTCAGTTCGATCCCTGATGTTCACACCCATTTCAGGACCCTCAACTCTGCAATTAACAGCCCAAAAGCCTCCTACATCCTCCGACTGGCCAACAGGCTTTATGGAGAGAAGACTTTCAATTTCCTATCTGTAAGACTTCCAAAATTGTTCCTTAATTTTGGTTTTGTTTTGTTTTGTTTTGTTACAAAAATCTGATTAGGATCTTTGATCTGTCAGTAAAGGACAAATTAGGTCGTAGAGGTTCATGACTGTAACACCAATTCTTATCATACTGTGAGGTGACAAAAAATATGCAATGCTACATTGTTCAGCAACCCAAAATGGTTTCCACTATCTCTATTTAGGTAATCTTCCAAGCCAGATTTCTAGCTCCCATTAGAGAGTCTGATAGGTATTATTTTCACTTTACCTAGCCAGAAAACACCTAGTGCCATTTGACTGACGTTGCAAGCAGCTATCCACATTGCAAGTTTGTGAAAATACAATATGTGTATCTTCTTCTTATCCGCTAGTGCATGTAGATATAATTCCTAGAAGGTCAAGCATGTAAACTTATTCGCACTAAATCACCAATGAGTCACACATGCGTTTGTGCTGAGTAGGTTGGTCATACTTTTGGTTTGTACAGCCCTATCAGCGACAGTGGTTTCAGAAAAACAGACCCTTTTTCAGTTTTAGTTTTTTTTACAATTTTATTTTTGATTTAAAAGAAGGAAAAGAAACACAAATTGCATTTAAAATTTTTATCTGTGAATTTTTGATTTTTGAAAAAAAGAAAAATGGCTCATTTTTTGTTTCTCCTGCTAGCTCAGAGTGGGCACTGTTGCCATGCTAACATAACGGAGTCTGCCGCACCAATACTGTCAGCCCTCTCAGAGCTGGAGCATGTGTTTACCTCCGTCCACTCTTCCCCAGCTAAAACATTGGTGTACTGACTCAGAAATCACTCGCTCGTCACCCTTGGCTTGTGTACCTCTAGCTAATGATTACATTCAGCTAGAACCACCATCCACTTATACTCATGCAGTCAGTGCCCAAATCTCCTGGACCCTGAGGACGGCCATCAGCTATGTTCCATCTTCCTCAGTGTCAACCTAAGTAGGCTGCTAACCACAAACGTTCATGCCTGGTGTTGGCTGACATGCAAAACAAAACCAGAGTAACTATAGATGGCTTGACATCAAACATAGCTCGGGTAAAATCACTCATTTTAGGGTTGAAGCCATGTAGTGTGGTTTATCCCTTTCAGAAGGGCCCTCCTGACAGCTTAAGGTCCAGCCCCCTGTCTTGGTGCTCAACTGAGAAGCACAAGGACATTATGTCTGTAGCCGCATCCTGAAGACACTTTCATGAACAGCTATGTGGCAGGTTTCAGTGGCCATCAGCTTCACATGAGCCTATGTGGTTGAAGCCTAGGCTAATAGGCTGGGCACCGAAAAGATCAGCCTGAGGTTGCTGAGTGCAGACATTCTAAAGCCTTGCTGATGAAAGCTTATGATGCATCTGACATGCACAGATAATTCTTTGGCTAGCATTAGTGAATCAGTCCCTCCACAATGTAGTTGAATGAAGCTTTCACTTCTGAAAGCTGGGAACATAACCAGGGAGTTGGGAAAGCTCTCTGACAGTCTGGTTTATGCATGGTATAAAGTGTAGCTGGTACAATCCATACTTCCAGAGGCATGTAAACAAATATATGAAGTCTGCCTTGTGTGCCTGGGCCACTCTTTGGGCCTGTGGGCAAAGAAACCCTAGAGAGGAGAATTCAGGCTTTGGAATTCCAGAGTCAATAGAATAAAATAGACTAGCCACATGGCACCAATGGGTTACCGAGGCCCAAATCAATGTTCCAACATCCTCTGAAAGTCCACAAGTCTTGTCAGAGCCATAAGGATAGGGAATCACACAATACCCTAACCAATACCAGAGCTAGGGTACCAGGGTCTCTCTGGTCTACCTCGTAGATCAGGCCCTAAGTGGCAACCCCCAACCCCCATCTTGAAAGTATTTCACAGTGCCCGGTAAAGGGCAGGGGCTGCCAGAAGGATGCCTTACAGCTGAAAAAAAAAAAACTGCCCATTGAGCAGCAACTAGATCAGTGGATCCTCATGATCATGTTGCAGGGATGCAAACTTCAGTTCTGCCATTGACCTCAACCTTCTTGGGGCTCAAAGCCTCACCAGTTTGAGACCCCAAAAAGTTGCCACTCTGACCCAAGCTCATTCTCTCTTGGACAGAGGCATGATCCAAAACATTGACCTCACCATTCAGAACAAAGGGTTCTACTCAATGCATTTTCTTGTTCAGAAAAAGGACAACAGTTTCTGTCTTATTCTACATCTGGGAGGAATTAATTGGTTCATGAATGTCACAGCCCCACCCTCCACCCCTTCTGTTATTACCCTGTTAGAATTGAGGGTGGCCCAGTGGATCCTCAGGTTGTTTTTACTGGTTCTGATCCTGGAGTCACATCCTGATCTGTTCAAACACCAGAGCAACTTACCTACTAGATCAGCACAATGGGGCAGTGGAGGCTCTACAGAAGCAATGCCTATGCCCAGGAGACTGGTGAAAAATTTCAGCCAGGTGGGCCTCTTTGCTGATGCCAAGTAGATTCATTGCTTTCTGCCTAGCAGAGCCTTAAGAGAAAAGATGCACTATCTCACGACAGCCTATTGTATGTGTTTTCAACTCCCTTGCTGATTCTGCCCATGTTACACAGAATTCTGTGTTTCAATTTCTGAGCTCTGCTTTTGGGGCCATGAGTAGTTGCACCCCCCGGCCCTGTGGAATCCCTGTGGGATTTGCCCCTGGACCAGTGGACAACTGAATGACTGTGTCACAGGACTCCAGGAGATGAGTGATAGATCCCATAGTATGGAGGCCTTGTTCACTCTCATACCCAAAGTGCTGGCCTTCTTGCAGAGGCTACTGAATAGTGGCCGATCCCCATCTACTTCTGCAGATTATACAAGGTCAACATCTAAACTAAAATGCATTTTTGTATAATAATATCCAGAGAAAATCTGAAAAGGGAGAGATTTTACTCAGGTGTGCAGGGGAAATGTGTGTCCTGAGTGTGTTGTGCCTTTTGTTGCAGGAATATGTGGACTCCACTCAGAAGCTGTATCAAGCTGACATGCAGGCAGTAGACTTCATTGGATCAGCAGAAGAGTCACGGAAGCTCATCAACCACTGGGTGGAAGAGAAGACTGAGAGTAAGAACCAAATCCGTTCAGACACATAAATATTCTCAAAATCTACAACAAAAACACATAATACAACAGCTGTGCTTAAGACCATGTTCAGGTCTTAAATGTTGTCATTGATTTTGGTTTTAGATAAAATCAAAGATGTTCTGCAGCCAGGGATGGTCACAGCAATGACCCGACTTGCCTTGGTGAATGCTATTTATTTCAAGGGAAAATGGAAGCATGTGTTTGATACTGAAAACACTAAAGAGATGCCCTTTAAGATAAATCAGGTGGAAGTAACACAATACACATTCACATTATAGTACTTCAGTCTTCATAATACAGGTTCTCTGTATAGTATATGTATTGCTCATTACTGTTTGTGTATGTTTATTAGAATGAGACAAAACCAGTGCAGATGATGCACCAGACAAAGAAATTCCTCTTCAACTACATTGATGAGTACAGGCTGCAGGTGCTGGATTTACCATATGTAGAGGAGGAACTCAGCATGGTGGTGCTTTTGCCTCAGGAGTCTGAGGATGGCTCAGACCCCCTTCAGAAGGTCAGCACAAAATTCCACAAGACTTTGTCTTTTTTCATTCTAAATTATAATGATCTCCAGATAAACAAAATCTGTTTATAAAAGGCCACTGTACATCTACTAGAAATTCAAACTGCCTATTAGCATGCACGATCCCTTAAACACTCACTGGATCGTATGCTGGCTGCTGCCAGTCAGGAAGCCAGCTATCTGCTAATTGCTGTCTGACCTGCTCAAGCATTTTGGTATTCCATTTTATGACTTATCTGTACTTTCAAACTAGCTCTTTTGTCTGATTTTTAGGACAGCAAATTAATCTTATACCAAAATTATACCACCATAGTCTCACCAGCACCTGACAGTGTGTGTTTGTTTCTTAACAGCTGGAGAGTGAACTAACGGTGGACAAACTGCTTGAGTGGACAAATCAAGAGAAGATGGACAGGTGGACTGATATCGTTGTCCATCTTCCAAAATTCAAGCTGGAAGAGCAGTACTCTTTGAAGGATATACTGAATAAGATGGGCATGAGCTCTTTGTTCCAGCCCAGTGCTGCAGATCTGACAGGCATGAGCAGTGAAGGAGGCCTTTTTGTGTCATCGGTGGCCCACAAAGCTTTTGTGGAGGTTAATGAGGAAGGCACAGAGGCAGCAGCAGCCACGGTTGTAATGGTTGCATTATGCATGGCACGAGAGGAGCACTTCATGGCAGACCACCCCTTCCTATTCTTCATCAGACACAACCCCACGAAAAGCATCCTATTCTTCGGGAGGTTCAGAGGTCCGCAGTAGAGATATGTTGTACAATACCATGAAAAATAATGCTTGTTTGAAAGTGTTTATCAATAAAAATTGATGATATGCACAAAAAATGTGTTAAGTGTGCTTTAACATTCAGAGAGGTTGCTCTGGATAATGTGCATTGCCTTTATATAGTGACTATATTCACTCATTACAAAAACAGAAGAACACAGAAGAAACAGAATAACAATTTATAGTGTCCAAACGTTTACATCCCCTTGCTCTTAATATAGTGTGTTGCCTTCTTGAGCATCAGTGAATGGTTGCACCTTTTGTAATTGTAAAAAGTGAATGGTTGCACCTGTTGTCCTCAGTGTGAAAAGATGGATTTATAGCCAGTGTTTCAAAGGGGTCAAATATGCAGAAGATGCTGGAAGAGCAAAGAATGTGCAGGATCTGGAGGATTTTTCTGAAGAACAGTGGGCAGGACAAAGAAGGGGCTCATGCACAACTATCACAAAACATAAAAACAGTCATTGATCATCCAGGTAACAACACAGTATTAAGAATCAAGCGTATATAAACTTTTGAACTGGTTCATTTGTGTAAATTCAATTATTACTGTGTCTTGTGGACTATATATAAACATCTGTTATGTGAAGTAGTTTATTCAGGGCAGTACTAAATAAAAAACAAAATGCAATTTTTTATGATCCCTCTTATTTCTTTAATTATTAACATTTTGCAGATTCTGTAAGGCATATGTAAACTTATGACCCCAAATATAGATGCAGAATACTGACACATCATGTCATGCTGTGCTAATGTATTGTGATCAGTCATTCTGCACTAATTTTACACTAAGCCACTTGCTGGTGTTTCTTATCCAAACTGCTGATTCAGAATTTTTCTACTAATACAGTGCTGATTTATAGTATTCCTGTGCTGGTTTTATGTAGTGCTGTTACTCGAACTGAGCTGACTGATAGTGCTGTTCATACTATGCAGTTGCAGTGTTATTTCTATTAAGCTGATTCAGTGTTTTTCCTCATACTGTGTGGATTTGTAGAGTTACTTATGCTGTGTGTACTACATAGGGCTGTAGGCTTCGAGTCCAGTCCTGGACTTGAGTCTGGTCATGTGACCAGAGTTTTTCTGTATTGACATGGACTTGTCTTTGACTTATTGGCATTTGTACTTGGGCTTGTCTAATGGATAATGGGATGTCATTTTCATGTTGTGCTCTGGTGCTTTTTGTCAGTTGACTCATTATTTCCGTGAAAAGCTATGGTAAGAGGTGCTTTGTTGATAGGCTACTAAAATGTCCCTGTGAATGTGGCCTGCTATGCTTCGGAGTTCCACATACTATGTTAATTCATAATGTTGTTACTCATACTGTGTTTTGCAGGCCATTTTACCCATACTATGGCCTTGCCCAGGGTATATCTTATTTCTTTTTTTTTGGCTGTAGTATGGATTGTTTTAGGATACAAGCCTTACAACAGATGTAATCTTAATGTTCTCCACAAGGGTGCGACACAACCCTTGCCAAGTCTCGTCTCTACAGCACTGAACTGGTTCTTGGCCAGCCAGCATCATGTAATGGTGTACTATACACTTGACAGCTCAGACCATGTCAAAACAACGAAACACATCTCTGTGTCTGAAATGTACCTGAACATCAGAAGCACATGTCAGTGGATGTGTGAAGAACTAAAAAATTCATTATAGGCACAGGTGCATGTCCTATGAGTGGCCTGGGCTCAACACCTAGTTTGAGAACTGGGCTTTATCTTATTGTATCTGAAAATAGCTCTTCCTGAAGATAGTAGTCAAGAAATAAACCTAGAAATAAACCCTATGTGGCTCCTGCAAAGTAGAGACTTAAGTAAAGACTACTTATTATACATTAACTTTCGTGCATGTGCCAAATTCTTGTCAGCAGATTTGTTAGTGAAAGATGGCTATACAGAGAATGAGCACAATTCTTTCTAAATTACTGTACTCAATAATGTGATTCCTGTGCTAAATATTTATAGAGGGTATAACTATACTATTTATTAGCTAAGTACAGCTTACACATAATTCCTGGTTTGGTTTGATCTAGCTGATCTAGCTGCTAAACAGTGTATATATATATAAAACAGAAAAATTCATATTATGCACATCATTTCTTTGTTTTTTACATACTTAATTAAATTTTCATTTTTTAAGATATTTTCTAAGCAAAAACCAACAGCCAAATTTGGATTTATGACTTAAGTAGAGGTATTAAGAATTAAAATTAAGAATAATCCATGTTAGCATTGCTTTTGTATTAGTGAAATGTGGATATTAATTGTGTTCATATCAAATGAAAAAAATGCTACATGTCTATGATAGATGCATGGGGACTGGTTTTCACCTAGTGTCAATGCAAGTTTTCTGAAATTGAAGCTCCACAAATGTCATGAGGCTGTGCATAACTGCCATAGAGCTCAAAGCTCCAATTAGGTTTTTTTCCCACAATTAGTGTGTGGTAATGAAATGATATATTTAGACTCATCTCACTGATCTCTAATGAGATCCAGAGCCTATACCAGGAACACGAGGCAGATATGAAAAATGCACTTTAAGGTCACAACTTCACAGCTTTCATACTGCTTTTATCTCTTCTAGGCATCAAATTCTCATTGCATACATATGGTGCATGTATCATATTAAATCACACATAATCCAAAAATGACCACCAAACAGATAGCTTATACAGTGGTATGAGTAGCAGGAAGGAGTCGGGGTGGGAATGGGGGGTGGGGGATGAGGGTGATAACATTGCTTGACTGATCTGCATAATGTGTCTCAGTACTTGGGAGCCATGGCACATCGTCTGCACCTATACCTTTGGAGGGATGTATTATAAGTTTTAGCAAGACAGATGTTATTTACGTGAATTTCTACAAAGCAATTCCTTTCCATTTTTAACTAAAAATATTTTGGGATGTAATGACTCTTTAAGCCAAAATTTGTATAAACTGGCATCTCCAGAAATGTTAGAGATCACATCTGGCTCTGTGAGACAGATATAGCAATTTTATAGCAGTACGGGGCCCACCTAGCAGCTGGCTTAGACCTTGTGCGGACAAGGGGAATCCGACTGTTTATATAGCGATTTTATTGTGATACTAATTTCCAGTCTCTGAATTGAAAACTGAATTGATGCTCTTGCCATCCTTCTCAATCACTGGTCCATGGACATGCTGTGAATTTGAAACAAAATATAAAGCAACACAATTTTTAAGTAATGTGAAGTTACTTTTTTGTTCTTTTTCTAGAGATTTTTCTGTGAATACATTCAGATCAAGCAAATGTTATTTGTATATCCACTTTCAACCATATACATTGTCACAAAGCAGCTTTACAGAAGCTTTCCATCCAGATTTAGACCTAGACCTAATAAGCAAGCCAGAGGCGACAGTGGCAAAGAAAACCTCTATGAGTAGAGTTGAGGAAGAAACCTGGAGAGGATTTAAAAGGGAACCCATCCTCTTCTGGGTGACACCAGATAGTGGGATTATAAATCATTACAGTATGCACTTATATACAGAAAAGGCAAACAGTATTAAATGTGTTGAAAGCATATGGAATATTCTGTGTGATCATTTTGTTAATCCTTAGGTGGTGCATGTATCTGGGGTATCCATATGTGTAATGTAATGGAGGCGAAGACAGATGCAAGTGCAGATTAAAGTTTAATAAAAATGAACAAACAATCAAAATGTAGTACACTAGACACAAAAACAAGAACTGTGAACTCGAGGCATAAATACAAGGACTAAGGAACATAAACAAAAGACAACAACATAAGACAAAAGCAAGACAAATGTGAAGTGCAAGACCTGACTTACATACTAGTGCTCATTAACAAAAATGTGATACATGTGCAGGCGGTCATGTGACATGCTCCAGTGTGGTGCAGTGGCTGATGGGAAATGTAGTCAGACGCCGAAGATGGTGTAACCATGACAATATGAGATTATCCACAGCAGCAGGAGGTGAGTCATAAGTGCAGAAAGCTTATGGCAGAGAGAGCTTGTTAGGTGTGATAGGAACATACAAGGGTTTAAATATGGGTTACTTTTTTTTCACAGATCAGCGGGTCATTAAAAGCTAATGTGTAAAGCCATATCATACTGTGTTAGAGTATTTTCATATATATTCCCTGGTTAAACCCTGGGTTTATACAACCTGTAGTCTCTTTATTATATTTGATATTTTAATTAAGGTTCACTGAGAATGAGTAATCAGAAACTTTCTAAACACAACTGAAGTAAATGGAATATGAAGCTTATCTAAAATACACCTTGTAACTGACCACACAACACAATGTGACTTACTTTTAGCAAAAATGTCTAGGTCAGTAAGACTTTGAATTTCCAATGTATGTTTTTAGCCCATATCAAATTCCCTCATTTTAATACTGTTTCCTACATGTTATTTCCTCCCATGAGGAATGTAATGATAAGTACTTATGCTGAGAGAGCATAAGGATGAGTGGATTAGTTACATTACACATGGATCACAGCAAAACACAAGCTGTCGCATTATGATGCTTGATAAAGTCATGTTAACTGTAGTAAAATTAGTAAAGTGTAGTAAAATCGTAGCAATAGGTCAAGCTGTGCTAGTTTCATATCAGCTCTTTTGGACATATTATTTTCAATTACTGCACAGATGATATAAGCTGATGCACTGAACCCATATTTAATCCGAATACTGTACCTGAATAATTGCGGTGGAAGATTTCGCCTGATCTTCGTTATCTGACATTAATGCCCATGTTAAAACCTCAGCTTGCTGGGTTGAGAGGATGAAGCAGATCTACTCTGTCTCTTTTAAGGACTTGTCTAAGCTGGTGAGTTTGACTTATTATAAGTCAAAGTGCGTGAGCCATTCTTTATATTCCTCCCCTCAGGCTGGTCTTAGCATTTAAGCCATTCTTAATGTCTGCCCCTTTCTGAATGTTCAATAACCACTTTTGTGTACAGAAGAAATCTGATCTAGTGCCTTTTTGCCATCAGCTTGGAAGTGCTCACAGTATCTTCACATGCAAAGCTCCTCCAGGATTGGCTATCAGGCCTTGTGTCAGTGGCAAAGTGCCAAGCAAAGCCCAGCCACCTACACACTGCCTGGTTTTATGCGTTTATCCGTACTTGATTTCACACAATTGCCATAGAAATGGCAAGCACTTTGAAATGGATCTACACTTGCCCTTACTTATCTTAGCTTAGGCCCTTTCTTCTAAATGTGTGTGTGTTGTTCTGAACTGAGATGTATATGCAATCCATTTGTCAAAAAAAAAAAAAAAAGAGTTTTACCTTAAAAGTGGTTTAATGGATTAACCATGGCATGACCTCATAGACATTCTAAACAATGTTTCTCTGAATACTGATTTGGGCAAATAAAAGTGGTAGTAATATCAGTGGTGCTGGTGGACAGCATCAGACACCATAAAGCTGATGTCTGTTGAATTATTTCTTTCGCCATTACAGAGCAAGTTCCTGGCCAGCACAAACAGTTTGGTTCCACCTCTAAAATGCCACCTGGAATCAATAGTCAGTGATGGCAGGGGCATGGGTTATTGTTACTGTTCATGATCAGTATTAAAATAAGGCGTAGTTTTTTTTTTAAGTAGTCTTTAAAGTTAGTAACTCTAATTTAAAAAAAAAACTAACGAGAAAACTACTGTTTAATTGGGCTAAACAAAATTTTGCTTCATTGCCAATGCTAAATTAAAATAAATATGTGAAATCAATAAAACAATATACATCATAATAAATAATAAATTCCTGCTATGTTCATGCAGATGACAACCAGATATCCTTAGCCATATTAAAGCAGCTACAGCCCCATTGACTGTTGGTATCAGTGCAATAAAGAAGTTTGTAAATCACTGGACAAGGATGAAAAATATATTCCTACATGTTGATCACAAAGAACAGATTAGGGGCCCTAGAGTAGATGAGGGTCATTCCAACCTTTGCCAGTAGTCTGAGGGTGTGGCCTCGTCTGCCTAAATGTAATGAGTGGCAGAAGGCCCTCCTGTAGTCACTGGAAGATGGACATGTTCTGTGATTGGATAAAGCCACAGAGCTAATTAATTACTGATGAATTAACCCAGCTCATAAAAAAATATTTATTTATCTCATTTAAATTAAAAGACTATAATAATAATGTGATGTCTTTATGGCTATCTCTAGTGATAGCGCTAATAGTTTAAATGACAAATTAGTAACAGATGGCATTGCTGCATGCACCATTTTGAGTGTGCAGTTTTGAGGTTCTCCTGTTAACAACCTCAGTACAAGGTAAAATAACTTTCAAAAAACAAAAGTCTAATGGGTTCTTTACTTTGTTCCTTTCAGGACACCCCTTAAACCATACAACAGAAAGTTTGTATTAAAAAAAAACTTCCAAGTCGACTGTTAAACTTGTGAAGTTATCTTTTCTTTTCTAAGAGTATATTATTCCATTATATTTTGTCTTGAATGCCAAAAAAAAGGAATGCCAAAGGTGTATTTTTCTATCATATCAATTTTCTGCTCACATCAGGAGAGCAGTTTATTAGCTGTAGACCTATTTTCTTGTGCAGGGAACAAGAACAGATATTTTAATATTTTTGTGTTACCGTTCACCCTGACATCATGGCATAAATACAGATACAGGACATTTAGAACAAAAATGACCCCGATACAGGTTATTACACAAGTTAGAGACCCTTCACTTTTCAGTGCTTAATTTCCTGTTCATGCCTTTGCTGTTGTTTTCATCGGGCACCACAGTGCTTTGTTTTGATTCTATTTGAAAAAGCTTCAAAAAATTTGCTATCAGCAAGTGCCGCATCAAAATTCATTAAAATAGCTTTTGCTAAAAAAAAAAAAAAAAAAAAAAGCAAAAAAAGAACGAAAAAAACCTATTGGATAAGTGTGAGGCAGTTTCAGAATGGTAACTGGGAGAGACAGAAGAATTCCCAGTGAGCTGGTCATGTTTCAGGCTGATTATATATGTATGAAAGTGGCTTGCCAAGGCTAGCCCTCACTGTCTCCTACATATAAATAAAAAGGACGCAACCACAAACTATAAACATTACAAAATGTCTGTATCTGTAGTCATTCAGGTGGGTAAATCAGCAGCCCCTTGCCATGTTGTACAACCCAGGTTTAGCTTGGAATTGGAAATAGTCACCTGAGACCCTTATCATGAAAAGAATTTTCAAATCATAATAATTTAACTTTTAATAAAAGGTCCTGGCTGCCATCAGTCAGTATCCTCCCACCACCACATCACGTCCACAACCTGCCATTGCACTGCAGTCATAACTGACAAATCGATGTCTGAAAACCATAAAATGATGACTAAACAGCAAAAGAGCACCTTTTAAGCATGGTTTGTGCTTACACTTCCCATAATACAGCTCTGTCAAGTGCATCTGCTATGACAGGTACAGGCAGCTCTTACTTCTTTTATATAATGGCATTAATTTGTCCAAACTGAATAGCTAATCTTAATCGTCTTAATTAACAAATTTGTCTTGCTTTCATTAATATGAAACTACGAATTTCACAGACTTTTCATTGGTTTATTCAATGCTAAACGTGTGCCCTTAAGCTCCCGCAACATGTTTGCTACATTAGCTTTATCTACAGTGTAAAACTAAAGAAGCCAACCTTGTCCATCAACTATGTCTCAGCTGATCAATTACACTTGGGGTATGGGGGACATGGTATATAGTTAGTTTTTGGCTGAGCTATTGCTGTAAAAATGAGGTCATTAAATCTACTTCTTCAGTAGTTCCTTCTTCTGGAAAGTGGTAGGCATGAAAAAATATCTTGTTTTTCATCTTGAAGAAGTATGTCATGTGTGTCATCAAACACAAGGGATCAGACACAATCATTGATGTAAAAAAGAGAGCAATACACTAATACTGATGATGATACTAATACAGAAGGAAACTGTGTTTGGGAGAGCCATCAATTACGGTTTATGTAGTATTCACGTAACATTAATATTTAATGTAGGGCATCTGAGAGTTAATGCTGACAGGCGTGGCTGTGGGTAATGTGGTAATAAAACTGCTAAGTGAAATGTATTATAAATCAAAGTCAGAATAAACAGGAATTCAGATAGGTTCCTTAGATTAATTAAGGAACCTTAAAAAAATTATTTAATAATTATTAATAATAAAATTTTATTTTTAATAAAAATTCCTCTTATTAATTATTATTATGAATTATTTGCCCTGTCGTTTCTTTCCTTTATTCTGTCAGAATAGGAATTAATTAAAATAGTCCAATTATTAAAATAGTCCAATATTATTGACACCTAAAATAATATTTTAAAAGAAATGCAAAAATAGTCATCTTTTATCATTGTCCTCAGTCCCCAGAAACTCCATTGCTGCCTTTGACCAACACTATCACTGACTTTGATCAAACATGAAGTTGCATAAAATAAAATCCCTTTTTCATCTATTCCTGAAAACTGCATTCCTGTAAACTGCAGCATAATTCATCTGTTCAGCCATAGACTTTCATGTACTTCAGCCTTAGTATTTTCAAATATCTAGAAACAATCCACACTGAAAAAAATATTGAAGTGAGATTTTCTCCAGAAAAGCATGGTGACAATTTCTACACATAAAGTCTTGGTAAATTTAACAAAGCGTATTTTAAGTAAGGTGTACACAGCATCAAAGATAATTTGCATAAAATGTAAGTAAATTTAATTGGTTTCTTTTTAAGTTACTAAATTTGAGTTAAATTGCACAATTAAACAAATAAATAAAATTTTTGTTTGTTTAAGAAAATTTTGCTAATCTACTTCATGCAAGAGTGCTCAAATGAGCTACATAAATCTTAACACTGTAAAAGTTACGCACCACCTAAAAGTAATCTTCCACACATTAATAATGACATGAATTATGTTTTATAAATAGTGTTAATTGTCTGCAATTGCTGCAGTTGCCATGAGAACCTTCGTACTCAGGACTCTATCAGTGGACAGTGGATAGATTTTAACCAACCGGACTTCTTGCAAAAACTGTGATGGATTTACTGGTTGCACAATTGCACTATTTGTCCATATAGTACACAATAATAGAGGGGATTTATTTATAATCGCACTATCCGTTGTCACCCAGATGAGGACAGGTTCCCTTTTGAGCCTGGTTCCTCTCAAGGTTTCTTCCTCATATTGTCTCAGGGAGTTTTTCCTTGCCACCGTCGCCTCTGTCTTGCTCATTAGGGATAAATTCACATATTTACAATATATTTTTTGTGAATCCATTTATTTCTGTAAAGCTGCTTTGTGACAATGTCCATTGTTAAAAGCGCTATACAAATAAAATTGAACTGAATTAATTATCAAATTCAGAATAATTAATAAATAGCTGAATAACTAATATCTGATAATGTATTAATGTCAGTAGTGGAAGCTGTACAAAACACACTGGTGTAAGTAAAACTACTGTTACAGTAGTAATAATTCACCTGAGTAAAAGCAAAAGTAGTGATTAACAAAATGATTCAAGTAAGAGTAAATAAATCGTCAGAATAAACTACTTGGGGAATTACATTATAAGTTACGTTTTACATTTATACAGTTGACACAACTAATCCTAAAAATGTTCCGTATCTTAGGAATGCATTTTTGAACAATTATGTTAACTAACAAAGTGAGTTATTCTGAAGTGAACACCTCCTCGATTATCAACAGTATGGAAAAAAAAGGTAACGTTAGCTGGCTAGCTAACTTAGCCAAATGGTTTCAGTAACTTGATAGGTTCACTAGCTAGCTCTAATTCATATTAACATGTTTCTAGCTACATAGTTAGCTATCTTGCAAAGAGGCTTTGCACATACTTTCTTTTAATTAACTTATAGTATATAACTTATAATATTGCATTAGTTAAATGGAATATTACTTTTTACTCTATAACAGTGATCAAAAATATATGTACTGAAGTTGAATATGAAGTTGTACACAATATGTGTTTTGCTAGTCAGACAAGGACACATGCACTTTTCCAGATTACAAGTGAAACAGTATCACAAGGTAACTCTGTAAAGTGTCATACACATTTTTACAGTCCTGAGTTTCTGCAACATCGTGAGGATTAAATCTTTTTAACAAATTAACAAAAAAGAAAGAAAACTAAACATCTAATAATAACAGTTTAAAGATTACTTGTCTCCTAACCTGACATTTAATATCGAGACGTCTTAGAACTACTCATAACCCTGTCTCGATCCACTGCAAGTGTGTCATCTACTGACATTTTCCTGGCAATCAGGAAAAGTCAATCATCAAGCCTCTCAGAGTAGGAAATCAGTCACAATTGCTTAAAAAGACTGAAGCAATTTTGGTTATCAAGGTCTCTAATAGATAAGAGTGCTCAAAACTCGGCAAAAATGTAGGCAAGGTGTGTCCTATTAAGTTAACATAACAGGTTGTGATGTTATTTGAACAGAAATGGCATACTTTTTGTTACAGACATTGGGCCTCAGTTATGAAGCTGGATGTGAACCGATTTATTTGTAAAACATTAGCACGAGCGTTTACACAAAAAAATTTTGATATTCATGCAGATCCCATATATTCAAAAAAATGTTCGTATCCTACTCTCGCTCCTGTGTGTAAATTTATGCATAAGAAAACTAACTAATGTAAACCTCAACATGATCAACTTTTTTTTCATTGTGACCTACGGCAGAACAAAGCAAAAGGCTTGGCCAATAGAATTCATCAAGCTAAACTGAGCTTCACAACTAACCTGACATGGAACAAGTTTGTCCATAAGCATACGTTGTCATAGTAACTCAGCGGGGCTTACATGGTTAGCTTCGATCGTAGAACAGGAATTGATGGAAATTAGCTGGGCTTGTTGGAATAAGCCTGGCTTATTGAGTTAGCTTGCTTCATGAAATGTTTTATGCTTGTTGCTGAGAATTTATTCACAACTGTTTAATCAATATTTTTATAGATCTACAATTCAAATTTCAGTAGTGTAATGAAGTGGTTCTTAATAATCAAATGGATTTCCAAAAGTGGGTTTTTTTCTATTTCAGTTTTTAGCTACTGGAAACTACTAGGTTTATTCAATTGACAAAAAGATCAGTCAGATTTAAAGCTGGATCTGTCCTGAAAAAAACAAAACAAAACAAATATATATATACATATATGTACACCATGGATTTGACAAAAAGATCAGTCAGATTTAAAGCTGGATCTGTCCTGAAAAAAAAATATATATATGTACACCATGGATTTGGGGTAAACTGTCCTAGCAAAATCTTGTCAAATTAACTTAGTCTTAGCACTTAGCAGAGTTAATGCCATCAATCTTCACAAGGAACCCAGGATCACGAGACAGAAAACAGCCCCAAAGCATCAATAACCCAAAGCCACCACTACAATATTTTACATTGACCATGGTTGCTTTCCTCTGCACTTTGCTTTTGCTTGCAGTAAAAAAGATCATGAGTTTTTGAGTTCTTATAATGTATAAAAACGTACATTTCTTGCTTTAGTAAACATTTTTGTCGTCAGTTTTTTAAACTCTCTAGGGTTAGGGTTTACTGCTTTCCCCCACTAAAAACACACAGTAATGGACTAATCTTGGAGTCTTGTTTGAGAAATATAGGTTGATAATATTTGTTTTTCATATTAGATGAAATGAAACTATTTTACTAGATGAACAGCAAACATGAATAATATTTTCATATAAAACTATATAATAATATATAGTCTTCATAATAATATTTTCATTATTGGCATCTTGTATGTTTAAAACCTTTGTAGTGTACAGATGGAATAGGAATAGGCTTATGAGTTATGAGTCATGAATGTGGAGCTCTCAGAGCAATTTATCTCTATGCTCTGCAACTCTAGGATTTATTTGTATTCCTGCTTTAGGGGTCTGAAGTTACAGATATTCAGCCTGAATCTGACAGGAGCTGAAATTAATGGTCAACTGGAGACGGTTTTCATTTTTATCAGCTAAGTTTAGCTCATTTTGTTTGAGCAGCAGGAAGAATGTCAAGACAAATGTAGTCTACAATGCCCATAAACAAGCAAAGTGTTACAAATGCTAAACTGTTAGCCTAACACTATGGCTTTAAGAAAATCTGTTAATATAGCTCCACTTCAACTCTATTAACCATGACATTAATGATTACTAGCAATTGTTAGCCATCATTATTCAACATGGAGTTCACATTCTCAAAACTCATGGAGTTCACGTTCTCAAAACACATCTCTCTGCTCAAGCACACGGGTTGGCACAACAGTTCATTAAATATCTAAAATGCATTATAACTACCAAAACAACTCCAAACATTTCACAAAATAATTTGAAATATCTCATTGTTACAGATAAAAGCTTGTTTACCCAGTCTGCTTCAATACACCTTTTTGCTTTCTTGTCCTTTCATGCTCTGTACTGAGAAAATGGTTTCTTTGCACACATGATGCATGTCTAGTAGTCTTCGGCTGCTTAGTGAACGAGTTATTATCCATGAAGGACATCTGATCATGTGAACTATATGATTATGAACATTCCACCTCATCTATAAGTCTAAGGAACAGTAAATAAGTGGCAAGACAAAGTCGTTTGTAATGTGACTGCATGGAGACCTTGTTGTTCTATGTAAATGTCTGCCACCATATAAAGACAGATGACAAAGGATAAGCATATATTTAGGTGGTTGGTCACCACAAGCAACCAGAAAGGCTTCTATACACCTTATATAGACTCCACAAGTCTCTGGAAGTGTACTGGAGGGATGAACACCATCCTTTCTAAATATATTTCTAAATATATGGTGGTGGAGAATGCTGTCCCAAATCTCCCATGGGTTTTGCAATCTGGTGACTGTGAAAGTCATAGTATCATTATATGAGTTGCATTCATTCCATACTCATCAAGCCATTGTGCTACAGTGACTCCTTGTGCCCTGCACACTGGGGCGTGGTCATTCTGGACGAGACCACTCCCATCAGTGTAGAAATATAGTATGAGGCAGAGAAATAAAGGGGGTCAATCAGAATAACTTTGTATTGATTTGCAGTGACTCTTTTAAACATTTCCAAATCAATAGGCAAAAGTAAAGGTTCAAACACAGGAAAACTAGTTAATGTAGAGAGAGTAAGGCAAAAAGTCAAGGACAGGAACATTGATCCAGGTAAATGGTACTGAAATGAATGGCTAGGTAATGTACAATGTAACACTGGAAAGATTTTGTGAGGAGGCAGTGCTTGTGAAATAGTATATATACACTGAGTCTAATGAATGAGATGAGATGGAGGGAGTGGAGGTTTGCATTGCATGCAGTGTGCACATACTGTTAAACACTATTATAGGGTTACAGTGTTTTGCATGTTTTAATAGCTATCTCTGTTCAGAACACTGATATTTTATCAGGCCCCTTGAAGATTAGGTCACATGTAAATTAGATAATTAATTTGTGATGGCAATAAAAAAAAGAAAATAGTGTCACAAGCATAATGAGTCACGACACAGTTAATTATATACCTGAATTAAACTCAAAAAATAAACAGTTTTGCTATTTAAGCTGACTAATTTAAGTCAAGGTTGCAATGCTTGTCTGTGAGTTTTCCTCACCAATATGATCAAATTTCACTCTTTGAACTTGTCTTTTCCACAAATTGAGGGCATGAACTCTTCACTTGCACTTTGTCTTCTTTATCCTTGCGCCTGCCTCAGGAGCCACTGTGCGTGTCTCACCCATCTGAGTCAAAATTGCATGCATACTGTGATTTGCTTATACCCAAAATACAACTTCAGGTTAGTTTTGGCCTCTTTAATTACAGCATTGAATGTATTGACTGTTATAGAATCTTTTCAGCATATTCAATATTACATATTGAACCAGTATAGAACTTGTAACCTTGTGCAACTCTAGAAGGGAGACATGACACAACAATGAGAATCATTAATGTCTGGACAATTTTAAACATTAAGTTACCTGATCCTACAAAGGACTTTGAATGGTCTCACAAATCTAGGGCATAATATTTGTCAGGGCAAACAAAGCCAAAAATCTGTCTAGTTGATAATGGACAGTGATGACTTTTCCTCTCTGCAGACTTTTTGCAATGCAGCTACTGGCTCCTATTAATCCGTTGTAATCCCCATCACAGTTCATGCACTAGATGTCAGGCCCATTGGGGAGGGATCAGTCATACAGCTTCCACATGCCACAAACTAAATAATCCAAGAGTAGTTTGAGAATACAGAAGACATTTTCTGGTGCTCATAACTTAAAAAGACTTGCTTACTCATGTCTCAATCCATCCCATGTTTGTCTGCCTGTGTAAGTCCTCTGAAAGTCCTGAATTACTCTATGAGACACCAATTCCCCAATGTTATTCAGACCTTGGCTAAGTTTTCAGTGTGTAGAGAATTGTGCCAGTGTTTTACTGAATGGCATAACACCACTGTGCAAAAGCATATATTTTTGCTCTTATAAGGAGTTGAAGGCAATGGATGAATACATCCAAGAGGCACTCCAACAAAGATTCCTTTGACTATGCACCTCTCCTGCACATGCTGGCTTTTTTGTAAAGAAGAAACAGGGAAGTCTTCACCCTTGCTTTAACACTGCATTTTTCGGCACTAGCAGGCACTATGAATACTTGGTGATGTCTTATGGCCTGGTCAAAGCCCCCTCTGTTTTTCAGACATTTGTCAGTAATGTTGTTAGCATTGTGGTGAGCAAGCAGATAATTGTGTACCTTGATGACATCCTGATACATTCTGCTACCCTGCTTGACAGCGCATGTTTATAAGTAGGGGTGTAACACATGCCACAATCTGTATCTGCATCGATATCTGTTAAGTGCTCCAAATATCCACATCTGTATCTTTATTTGTATTTAAATCTGAAGTGGGTGTGAATTAAACTGGAAAGTGTTTTTATTTGTTTGTGTAATGCAAACCCTGCCACTAAATGAATGAACATGATATTTGTTTGTCCTCACATCTGACTCCTGGTTCATATCAGCATGAAAGTTAAAAACTTCCCAATCACATGACTTTTTTTATTGCATCACACAAAATCCCAGTTCCAATGCACACCTCTAGTCTCAAAGGTTTGCCTTGCAAACCTTCCTGGCCATTTTTAAAATAAATAAATAAATAAATAACTGACCTGTTCATTCTGAATAGTCTATTTGTAACTACTTGAATTTCATCCTGAGAAGTGCCTCTTTCACCAACAGCCACCTTATTACCGCCAAACAACATTTCCTTCCTAGAATATGTGATCAGTGTTATGGGGATACAGATGGAAGATAAGAAGGTGGTGGCAATAGTTGAGTGCACAGAACTTCAAAGGATTTCTGAGTTTTGCTCATTTCTATCATTGATTCATTAGAAATATCATCACAGTAGGAAGGCTTCTTTTTTCTAGAACTGATGAGAATGACCCCACTGAAAGAGACTCTCATACCATCCTGCCAAAGTCCTGCATTGTAGCTCCCAACCTTTGGGAGTTTGATGAGGAGATCAGGGTGGATGAGAATGCAACAATAAGTCATAATAAATACATGATTAATTTGCCAACTAGGAGGTGTCCCTAGGTCAGCATCAGTGGATGTCACCTCTAGCCTTCAGCCTTTACAGTTCTTCAGCTCCACCTATCTACACAATATATTAGATTTATCAACCTTAAATAAGCTAGCCAGCTACATAAACATAAAATTAAAATCAGCCAGTAAACAAGTTAGGCTAGCTAATGTTAACATAACCTCTTCAACAGTAGTTTTTATCTGATGTTATCTGGTAGCAAACCAGGTAGTCTAACCAATACCAGGAGAAGAGTGGCCTCCTACATTTTCCAAAATTTCATTAATGAAAGTGCACCAACTACCATTATGACACAGGGCTACATCAGGTTCAATGTGTAATAACACAAAGGGATGTAACCAAATATGAATACATTATTCAGATTGAGGAGATTGAAGAGATGTGTTCTAAACAGATTAAAGTACAGATATGAATAGGAGTTTACTCTTGCAGGGACGAGCGAGTTTTCAGATTCAAAGCTCAGATAAAGGCCACATTCACTTCACTTTACATTCATTAATGTGAATGAATGGCAGTCCTTAATAACTACCTGGACTGGTGTTTAAATTAGGCTACTAATTTGCTTATATTTTGGGAAATAAAACCGACTAAATTTGTTACAATATATCATGGGCAGATACAATCACTATAATATAACCCCACAAGCTGATTAAATACAGCCCCGCATACGTCTCTCGGGCGAGGTAGAGGAACTGTCAGAGCCAGAATTCTCACACCAGGCTGACCATGTGTTTTCCAGTGTTTCTAGGAGCATTGTGGTAGGGTTCATATTTAATTTAAAAAAATAATCTTTTTTTTTTATTTAATAACCTTCTGGCTTAAATCTGGCTTAAATTATATGAATAATTAAAGCACTAAACAGAGGCAGATACAGACACAACTAGTGGTATTGTGTTACACCCCAGTGCCACATAAATAAGAAAAAATGTATATCATGGTTATATATTTTTTTCTTACTTTAGGTTTTCTTACTTACTTTAGGTTGCCTAACCTCCTTTGCTTACTGTAATACTTTAATTTCCCCACAATTAATAAATCTTATCATAAAGAACATATCATTCTTATTTAGATAGAATATGTCATTGAGTCTCCTGGTTTCTCTCCATTCATCATTGAAATGTAATGAACAAATCACAAGTAGGATCTCTCTGATACTCGTGATTGCCAGTACCCACCTGACCAGTACCCAAGTTCACTAAAAATATATTTAACATGAATATAGCTATTATAATGTGTAAATAAATCCAGTGTTCAGGTTTGCTAGTAAGCCTACTAACAATGGGGGAAGATATAGTGATGATGTCATATAATAAAAATGGCAAAACTTCTTATGGGATCCATAAAAATGATGACATGTTAATCACATTAAAATCATTCAAGTGTATCAGTTCACACATTTTAATTTTTGCTAGTGCAAACCATAACTGGTTATTATATTGCCAATTGCCAATATAGTCTAATTTAAAGGGGCAACTTATTCAGTACAAATGCAGCTTATGAGGACGTCTGCGTTCTTTGTAGAACACGTCCGTTATTATATAGGGCAACAATGTGAGAGACAGTCTAATTTGCAATGCTTACTTTTAGCACTGGTTGTCTTTTCACACAATGCTTTATTAATAGAGACGAGTGTAAAATGAGTCAGCAGTTCCTAGGCAGCTTTGCACAGCATGAGATTAAGATTAAGTGTAGTCAATAAACTTTATTGTCAGTAAGCAGTGCAGAATGTAATTGAATAATAAAATGCCACAGTGACTTAAATGCAACAAAAAAATAAAAATAATTATTATTATACAATTCAAGACTTTCTATAGCACCATTTTAGTAACAGTATTTCCCTGCTGTGGACACTGGATAATTAGGCTTTTGTTCAGCATATTATTCTCTGAGATATTTTGACACTCTCACTGGGAACCAAGAAAACACACCCTCACAAATTTGTGCTTAACTCGCAGATTTTACTCAAATGACACACTGCTTATGGCTCAGTAAATTTGAGGTCAGTAATAATAATAATAATAATAATAATAATAATAATAATAATTCACATTGAGAGTTAAGCTCTCTACTCTCTTTAATATGGGGAGACAGCCCAAGAACAAGAGCCAAATACAATTTTATGAAGGTTTGCTACTTCTTACATTTCAATCAACATTTTGCTATCTGAAGTGTAGTTCACTGAGTTCATGAGTAATCCTTAACGAGGTGGCCAGTTCTGTTAAAAACATGAAACTCTATTATAAGTCATGCACAGCATCTATTCAGTATAAAATGGAAGTTTGCATCATTTACAGTACTACATTTTTTCTATTGTTGCAAAGACAAAGCAGGCATAAGAATAAAGATAAAAGATTATACCCTTCAGTATTGCTTGTGAACCGCTTATTCAAATGTACAGTATACAAATGACATACAAAAGAAAAGAAGGGAATGGAATGGCCTTTGGCCCCCGCAACTTCAGATATTTGCAAAGAATTGTGGGAGATGCGTGGGATTGAGTCATCCACAGCTTGTGCACAAGCGAAGTCCATTGAAAAAAGGGAAAAAATGTGAATGGCACATCAGTGTGTCACCTATATTCAAAGCTCAAGTGAAAATGAGGACATGGAAAATCTGCCCAGATAAATCAGCGAAGAAATGGTTAGTAAACTCAGACAACCCAGATCCAGTTGTCCCAGTCATTATCAGAACAGAGGCTGAAGAGAAATTGAAGAATTGTGTTGTGAAACATAGCTTTGTGTTCACACTATCAAGCAACAAGTCTCTATTATTGCTCCAGGTTGGTTTCTTGCAGGCGTGTAGTGACTATTACCTTGAACACTCATAGGCGTGCAGTGTTGAGCTGTATTTAGTTTCTGATAAGAATTGTTAGTTCCCAAATTCTAGATGGGCTACTGTATAATTTTAATGCTGTATAATCATAAACAGCCCCAACCCATCCTCCATATTTCCAGTTCCAGTAAAATAATCCAAAATGTGTAGAAAATGGTGAAGGTTATACTTTCCAATATTAAGATATATTTGAAATGTATTGATGCATATAAGAAATGCTTAAGCTGAAGTGTGTGTGTGTGTGTGTGCATGTGCAGGTAAATCATTTGAATAGGACTACAGAATAAGAAACATATTCATACTAAATAAAAATGCTATCATTAACTATTAGACTGTCAAAGATGCAGACTTTCAGATAAACAGTGAGTAGCGAGAAGGAAGAATTAATGTTGCAAAGCGGAGAGACAGCTCTATCAGCACTTTTTGTTTTAAATTACCATCTCACTCCAAAGTGTGGTATAAAACATATCAAGCAGTATGGCTTCATAAATTAAGTCTAGTTGTAAATGTAGATTTAACAGGAATAACATTCAATCTTCAGCCATTCTTGAGTAAATATGTACAGGCAGAATTGTATACCTGTTTTTTCCACATTACATTCTGCTCTGTTTTTCCACCACATTTTTTGTTCTGTGGCTGAATATGAAGTGACATGCACTAAATGTAGTGCACTAGGTATTGTGTTCAAAGCAATTATGTTATACACTAGGTAGAACAGATAAACAAAGGTCTAAAAAATCTATCATGTAAAGTAATAATCTTCCACTGAATATTTGTGCTAAATTAATTTTGTAGGCGTGTAATATTGACTCATCTACCTTGTTATGGCTAGAGGCTACAGCACATTTTTTCATCCTGTGGTGGGTAAAAGTAAACATACTGCTACTGTAGTAATAATTCACTTGAGTAAAAGTAAAAGTAATGTCCAAGAAAATTCCTCAAGTAAGAGTAAACAAGTTGTCAGTTGGTACAAGTATTCTGAAACTTAATACATTTTTAAACAATAACGTTAAATAATCAGGAGAGGTATGCTGAAGTAACCGTCAACTCAATGATCCACTTTATATAAATTGAGGTAACGTTAGCTGGCTAGCTAATTTAGCCAAATGCTGTTGGGGTTTCAGTAGCTTGCTAGGTTCATTAGTATCTAGGTATCTAGCAAAGATGTTTTATATAAATATATATTTCATATCCCTTACAAAAGAGAAGTATACACATGCATTTTATATTCATTTTATTAAGTAAACTTAAGTAAAGTTTAAGTATATTTTCCAAGTGTACATTACATAGTAGGTCTACTAATATCAATGTACTAGTAGTATACTTGTAAGTGTAATATTTAAATAATAAATTGGGAGTAAATTGGCCCAACATATATATATATTGGGCCAATTTACTCCCAATTTATTTATGTATACTAGTTGTGTACTCAAAGTTTACTACTGTTACACTTGAAGTACAATTAAAAGTATATTTTTATAAACTTATGTATATATATATATATATATATATATATATATATATATATATATATATATATATATATATATATATATATATATGTAAGTTTATAAAAATATACTTTTAATTGTACTTCAAGTGTAACAGTAGTA